>NW_006922472.1:294757-295971 GCF_000298275.1 Orycteropus afer afer
TATTTCTTTCTATTTTAATGGGGGGAGTCCTATTGCTGTTATTAGGTGCCATTGAACCAATCTCAATTCACAAAGACCTTATATATAGCAGAATGAAACACTTATTCCTGTGCCATTCTCACAATCCTTAGATGTAAGCCCATAGTTGAGCCCATCATCACAGCTACAGTGGAAATCCATGGTATATTCAATATTCTTTGCCACCAGCATAAATCAAATGCTTCTTCAGTTTTCCTCATTCATCATTGTCCATCTCTCATATGCAGATGAAGCTCCTGGAAAGACCATGACTTCAGGCAGTTGTACCTTAGTTTCCAAACAACATCCTTGTTCTTAATCATTTTAAAGTGCTCTTTGGCAGCACATCTGCCTAACAAAATATATACTTCAGTATCTTGAGCAGTGGTTGTGGATCTGTGTAAAATGAAATCCTTGAAAGCTTCCGTCTTTTCTCCATTCATCATGATTGTGCTTATTGGTCTGTGAGGATTTTTGTTTTCTTTATGTTGAGGTGTAATCTATGCTGAAGGCTTTGATGTTCATCAGTAAGTGCATCAAGTCCCATCACTTATAGCCAGCAAAGTGGTGTTATTGGCATATCTCAGGCTGCTGATGAGTTTTCCTCCAGTCCTTATGCCATGTTCTTTTTTCTACAGTTCAGCTTCTCAGATTATTTGCTTAGCATAAAGATTGAACAAGTATGGTGAAAGGATACAACTCTGGCACACTCCTTCCTGACTTAAAATCAAGTGGTATCCCTTTGTTCTGTTCAAACAACTGCCTCCAAATCTATGCATAGATTCTTCATGAGCACAATTAAGTGTTTTCTAATTCCCATTCTTCACAATGTTATCCATAATTTGCCATGATTCACTAATCAAATACTGTGCGTAGTCAATAAGACACAGGTAAACATCTTTCTGGTATTATTTATTTCAGCTAAGATTCATCTGACGTCAGCAATGATATTCCTTGTTCTATACCCTTTTCTGAATCTGGCTTGAGTATCTGACAGTTCCCTGTCCACGTACTGATGGAACTGTTTATGAGTTATCTTTAGCAAAATTTTACTTGTGTAAGATATTATTGATATTGATAATTTGTGCATTCAGTTGGATCATGTCTCTTTGGAACGGCACAAATATGATCTCTTCCACTCAAATTGGCCAGGTAGCTGTCTTCCAAATTTCTTGGCATAAATGAGGGAGCATATC
>NW_006922472.1:296453-297595 GCF_000298275.1 Orycteropus afer afer
CACTGCTCCCTTTGGGTTTGATAATTCACAGGTACAACTAATAGAATTCAAGGATCTCTGGTAGTATAGTGCCTACAGCACTTGACTGCTAACCAGAAAGCTGGCAGTTCAAACTCACCAGCCACTCCTCAGAAGGAAGGTTGGGCAATCTACTTCCATAGGGATACCACCTTGGAAACCCCAGAAGGGGTCGCTATTAGTTTGGTCTGACTCGATAGCACATAACAACAACAACATACCATACTTACAGGAATTGATTTATTATTACCAGAAAGGATACAAATAAAGAGACCAATAGGATGAGTTTGGAGGAGTCCCAGTGGGAAGCATCCATGTTCCAAGGATATATGACCCTCGGCTGTGAATGAATGACTTTCAAATCAGAAAGCTCAAGGAATTGGATATTCAGAGGCTTTAATTGCATCCGTTGCATAGTCCTGAATGGGCCTCAATGAATACTGATGATTGATTGAATCATGCCCCTTCCTTCCAGAGGAAAGAAGATGTTTATTTCTTCAGCATACAGATTTTATAGGTATGGTGAAAGATACAACCCTGACACACACTGTTCCTGATCTGAAAACAGTTAGTATTCCCTTATTCTGTCAGAACAATAGCCTGCTATTCTATGTACAGGTTCCCCATGAGCACAATTAAGTGTTCTGGAATTCCCATTCTTTGCAACGTTATCCATAATTTGTTATGATCTACACAGTCGAATGCCTTTGCATTTTCAATAAAACTTGGTAAATATCTTTCTGGTATTCTTTGTTTTCAGCCAAGATCTATCTATCATCAGCAATGATATTTCTTGTGTCATGTCCTCTTCTGAATCTAGCTTGAAATTTCAGAAGTCCTCCATCAATATAGTGCTGCAACCGTTTTTGAGTTATCTTCAGCAAGATTTTACTTGTGTGTGACATTAATGATATTGTTCAATAATTCCCGCATTTTGTTGAATAACCTTTCTCTGGAATGGGCACCAATATTCATTCCTTTTTAGTGGATTGTCTAGGTGGCTGTCTTCAAAATTTTTTAATAAACAAGTAAGTGCCTCCAGCATTGTATCCATTTGTTGAACGATCTCAGTGGGTATTTCATCAATTCCTAGAGACTTCTTTTTGCCAATTCCTTTAGTGCAT
>NW_006922472.1:305975-307584 GCF_000298275.1 Orycteropus afer afer
CTTCAACTTGAACTCACATTTGAGAAATTCATGATCTATTCTACAGTATGCTGCTGGCCTTGTTCTGACTGATGATATCGAACCTCTCTCTCACCTGTTTCCATAGATACAGTTGACTTGATTCCTATGCATTCCATCTGACAAGGTCCACATGTATAGTCTCTATTTATTTATGTATTAACTAATTAATTAATTTTTAAGTATTTGCAATGAATAAGTCATTGGTCTTGCAAAATTGTATCATAGGATCTCTGGTGTCATTTCTGCCACCAACACTGTAGTTTGCAACTGCCAATGCTTCTTCTTTGTCTCCAAAATTCATATGCCAATCACCAGTAATTATCAACACATTTCAGACTGCAGAAGTTAATTTAAAATAACTTCAATTTACTCATTTTTGGCTTTAGTGGTTAGTATGTAAATATGAATAATAGTTGTATTATCTAGTCTTCCTTGTAGGCATAGTTATGATCCTGTTACAGGGATTAAAGTGTCTGAAACCAGGAAGAATGATATATTAAAACTATACTTCAACAATGTTTCTTATGAAGGTAGTAATTATATTCTTTGCACTTTTCCCAGGGTTTCATGCCTATTTGAATATATATATATATATATATATATACACCTTCTCTTCTTATATATTGCTGCCTCTAGGACTAGAATTTACAAAGAAATAATAAAGTAAAATAAACAATTCTTTCTTTGGACACCCCAAAGTGACTCCCCCATGGTCAACCTTTGGAGTCATATGTCTCTCTTTCCTTCTTAGCTGTAACTCACCTCATTTATGGTCCTATTGAATTATGCATTATGGAACTTACAAGGTTGGGCTCTACTTCTGACTATTTCCCTACCGCATGTGAACTCTTATAAATCATGAACATATCTTATGCATTCTTGGGTTCCAGCAACAAGCACATTGCCTGGTATGTAGTCATCATGATTCTTAATTGATTTGAATCATGGAGACCTAAAATATATCATGGCATTTTGCTTATTGTCAAGCAAGCAACAATTTATTCCCTAACAGAGTCATATCATAATGAAATCATACCATGGCACTCACTAGTTAACAACATCATATAAACACAGACTTTTGCCACAAATAAGAGATATTCTTTTCTGATAATTATACAGTTAAAATTCACAATGACTCATTATATTTTTAATTCTGACTATGACAAATAGTGTATATATCTTTTGTTGAGGCAGAATCAAGAGACTACAATTGATTTAAATACTCATAAATTCAAATGTGGTTCGTTATATTTTTTCTTGTATTTATTAACATTCAAGTGTATTTACTTGTGTTTTATTGACTATGAACAGGCATTCAACTGTGTGGATCATAACATATTATGGATAAGATTGAAAAGAATGCAAATTCCAGAACACTTAATTGTTCTCATGCAGAACTTTTATATAGACCATAAAGCAACTGCTCAAATAGAAGAAGGGGACAGTGCATGATTTAAAATGAGGAAAGTTGTAAGAGTTATATCTTTTCACCATATTATTCAGTCTGTAAACTGAGAAAATAATCTGAAAAGCTGGACTATGTGAAGAAGAATGTTGCATCAGATTTGGAAGAATATTCATTAACAAC
>NW_006922472.1:307684-308755 GCF_000298275.1 Orycteropus afer afer
ATTTCATGGATAAGGATATCACGCCTGTTAAAGTGGAGGGTCAATGAAGAAGGGGAAGGCCTTCAATGAGATGGATAGACACAGTGGCTGCTACAATGGGCTCAGGTATAGCAAGGATCATGAGGCTGGCACAGGATTGGGCAGTGTTTCATTCTGATGTTCATAGGGTTGCTATGAGTCAGAGATGACTTGCTGGCACCTAACTAAAACAATACCTAGGTCATTAATCTTTATGCACTCCATTTAATTTTTGAGAACTTCTAATTTTCCTAGATTCATATTTCATATAGTCTATTTTCCTATTATTACTTTCATAGTGATACTGCCTCAGAAACCCAAGGAGGGGTCACTATGATTTAGGTCTGACTTGATGGCAAATAACAAAAATAACAACAATTATTAATGGATGTTTGCAGATCTCTCTTCCCATTTTGAATCATACCTCATCAGGAAATGAAGGTCCCAAAAGCTTTACTCCATCCTTTTCGTTAAGGTACAACTCTACTTTGAGGAAGCAGCTCTTCCCCAGTCATATCTTGAGTGTCTGCCAACCTGAGGGGCTCATCATCCAGCACTATATCAGACAATGTTTTATGATTATTCATAAAGCTTTCGAGTAATATATCAGACAGTGTATCCCTTGTATTTATAAAGTTTTCAGTGACCAATTTTTTCAGAAGTGGGTGGTCTTGTCCTTCTAGCCTGTCTTAGTCTAGAAACTCCAATGAAACCTGTCTACCATTTGTGACCCTCCTGGTATTTGAAATATCAGTGTCATACCCTCCAGCCTCATAGCAACACACAAGTCACAACAGTAGAACAAACTGACAGTCATGGAGTGGTCTGCAATATAGTGTTGGCAGAAATACTGAACATTCCAAAAGAACTATTGGATTTCTAAAAGAATGAAAAAAATTTATCCTGAAAGTAATAGAACCAGAATGCTCCCTAGAAGCAAGTATGGCAATACTTCACTCACAAAATTAAGATATGTTATCAGGATGGATCAGTCCCTGAGAAGGACATCAAGCTTGGGAAAGCAGAGAGTAAGTGAAAAAGAGGATGACCTTC
>NW_006922472.1:308855-310359 GCF_000298275.1 Orycteropus afer afer
AAACAAACTCACTGCTTTTGAGTCAGTTCTAACTCCTAGTGACCCCTCCTTGGGTTTCTGAGGCTGTATCTCTACAGAAGTAGATTGCCCAGTTTTCCTTACAAGGAGTAGCTGGTGGGTTTGAACCATCAGTATTCTGGTTAGCAGTCAAATACCTTGGGGACTGTGTATGCCACCAGAGCCCAATCCATAGTATTTTCAATCACCGCCTGTGTATGTGAAAGCTGTTCTGTGAATAAGGAAGACTGAAGAAGAATTGCTGCATTTGAGTTGGTGTGTTGGTGAAGAATGTTGAATATACCATGGACTGCCAGAAATACAAACAAAGTTGGGCTGGAAGAAATATAGCCAGAATGCTCCTTAGAAACAAGGATGGTGAGACGTCATCTTTTGTACTTTAGACATAGACATGTTATCAGAAAGTATCAGTACCTGGAGAAGAACATAGTAAAGATTAAGTAAAAAAGAGGAAAACCTTGATGAGAAGGATTGATATAGGGCTTGCAATAATGAGCTCAAACATAGCAGCTATGATGAGGTGGTTCAGAATCAGGTAGTATTTTGGTCTGCTGTACATGAGGTCACTTTGAGTCAGAACTGACTTGACAGAACCTACACAAAAGAAAATTCAAATGAAAAAAAAGAATTTTGCTAAGTTAAATACGTTAGAATAAATCTACCCAGATGTCTTGCCAAAAATGAGTACACATAGCATCTCTGAGCTCCTTCATACATATGGCCCCTTGAAGCAGATGTATATCCATATTCACTCAGAAATGGTATGTACTTGCATTTCAAGTATAAAAGAAGGAGGAGTGTGCAGATGAAAATAACTGCTCTCTAAGGGAAAATTCTGACATCAATGCTAGACTTGTGCTTCTGCCCATATGCGTTTATGCACCTGAGTTGTATATGAGCACAGTGTATAATTCTCTTGTTTCTATTCCTGTTGCATTATTCTGGCACAGAATTATTATAAAATATCACCACAAATGAAGCTGCATTTCATTGGAGGCATCCCTTTAGATAGTGCTAGTAAACACTGAAAAGCATTTTATGGTTAAGGGAGAATATAATTCAACATGTCTCTATAGTAACTCTGAAAAAATCAGAAACATATAATGCTTCTGTAAAGAAGGTAATTGCTAATCTTTTATCTAAAAAAAGTTTATAAGACTTTCACTTGATAATATTTATTTGTTATCATAAATGCATGTCATGAATATTGAAGAAAACTTTCAGAAAAATCATGAAAATATAAAAGGGATGAAAGGAAAAAAAAATCATCTCAGAAGTTTCCACACCCTTCCTTTAATGGAAGTACTCATACCTTTTCACATAAAGCACATTACCTGTGTTAAGATTATAAAGTAGCAAGTAACTTTCATATGACCACTGGTCTATAAGTGTTTTATAAACTGCTAAAGATAATGGGGGAAAAAAAAAAAACCCTCAATGCCATGGAGTCAGATCTGACTCATAGCAACCCCTCCTTGGGTTTCCA
>NW_006922472.1:310789-311289 GCF_000298275.1 Orycteropus afer afer
ATGATTTCTTACAGTCAAGAACACTTCAAATTTCACAAAATTTTTATGCTTTTTCTTATGTAATTGAACAGATTTGTGGAGCAAACAATGGTTCACTTTATACCAGAACAAAAGAAGAATTTCAGACATTTATTCTAAAAGTAGTACAGGGAAAATATAATGACTTCAAGAGCTACAGACTCCAATTTAAATAAAAAATGAAAGACTGTTTATTCAGTTTCACTCTATAAGCATCTCAATTCTCTTTAGAGGATTTCTGGTGGCACAGTGGAGAAGCCATTTTTCTGAGAACCAGAAGGTCAATGGTTCAAATTCACTAGGTCCTCCATGGGAGGGAGATGAGACAATCTACTTCTGTAAAGATTTACAGCTTTGGAAACTCTTGGGTGTCACTATGAGTCATAATTAATTCATTGGGAGTGGGTTTGGTCTTTGGTTTAGTCTTTTATATGTACTAATATATTATTTCTTGCCTTTAATGTTCTCAAAGCATTTTTCAG
>NW_006922472.1:313025-321634 GCF_000298275.1 Orycteropus afer afer
AAAAACATAAAGTTAGAAAACCAAAAAGAAATAAAGCATTCCTCATTTCACAAACTGAAAGAAAAAAAAAAAAAATGAACCCTCAAGGTGCAATACAGAAATATTCAATGCATAAAATATTGGATAACAGAAGAAGTATCAAAAGAAGCAAGGAACATACAGTTCCTGTATCAAAAAGAATTGTTCAATGTTCAACTATTTAGGAGGTGGTAGTACATCAACAAAGGAGCAATAGTGCTATAGTGAGTAAGTCATTTGGATGGCAACAGAAGGTCAGGGGTTCAAACCCGCCAGTTGTTCCAAAGGAGGAAGATGAGGTAATCTACTTCAATAAAGATTTACAGCCTTGGAAACCCAATGTGAGTCATTATAAATCAAAATCAATTTGACGGCAGAAGGTTTTGGTAGTACATCAATAGGGAACTGTTAGAAAATCAAGTTGCATTTAGAAGATGTGAAATAAGGGATATCATTGCTGATGTTATATGGACATTTGTTGAAAGCAGAAAATATCAGAGATATTACCTGTGATTTAGTGACTATGCAAAGGTATTCAACTATATGGATCATTCCAAATTATGAACAACAGTACAATGAATGAAAACTCTGGAACCCTTCATTGTGCTCAGGCAATACATTGATTAAGAGGCAGTGGTTCAAATAGAAGAAGGGGATACTGCATATTTCAAAACCAGTAAAGATGTGTGTCAGAGTCATATCCTTTTACCACATATGCAATCTGAACGCTGAGCAAATAAACTGAGAAACTGAAGTATATCAAGAAGATACAGAATCAAGAGATGAAGAGGACTCATTAAAAACCTGCCCTATGCAGATGACACAACCTGGCTTGCTGAAAGTGAAGATGACTTGAAGCACTTACTAATGAAGATTAAGGACTACATACTGCAGGAGGGATTACACCTCAACATAAAGAAAACGAGAATCCTCACAACTGGACCAATAAGCAACATAAGGGTGAACAGAGAAAAGTTTGGAGTTTTAAGGATTTTATTTTATTTCAATGCATAATCAACATCCATCAAAGCAGCAGCCAAGAAATCAATAAATCTATTGCATTAAGTCAATCTTCTGCAAAAGACTTCTTTAAACTGTTAAAGAGTAAAGACGTCACTTTGAAGAATAAACTGTGCCTGACCCAAGCCATGGTATTTTCAATCATCTAATGTGCATGCAAAAGCTGGACAATAAATAAGGTAGACACAAGAAGAACTGATGAATTAGAATTATGGTGTTGGTGAATAATATTTAATATACCTTTGACTGCCAGAAGAATAAACAAATCTGTCCTGGAAGAAGTATATCTAGAATGCTCCTTAGAAGGGAGGATGACAAGACTTCATCTCACATATTTTATTTCTGTTATCAGGAGGGGTCAGGTCCTAGAGAATTATATCATGTTGGGTATAGTAGTTGTTGTTGTTATGTGCTGTCGAGTCAGACGCAACTCATAGAGACCCATCCTTGGGTTTCCAAGACAGTATCACTACGGAAGTAGATTGCCCCATCTTCCTTCCGAGGAGCAGCTGGTGGGTTTGAACCACTAGCCTTCTGGTTAGCAGTCAAGTGCCTTAGGCACTATGGTATCAGAGCTCCTTGGGTATAGTAGAGGGAAAGAGAAAAAGAAGATCCTCAAGTAGATGGATTGACACAGTTTCTGCAACAATGGGTTCCAACATTGCAAAAGTGGTGAGGGCAGCGCTGGACTGGGCAGTGTTTTGTTCTTTATACCTAGTCATTCTGAATCAGAACTGACTCAATGGTACCTAACAACAACAACAACAGCAACAACAACTCCAATTTACATATAAGAAAACAGAGGTGAAAATCATTTATTTATTTAGTCCCAGGACTATTCATTGCAGATAGCTTTAATATAAACATAATTGTTCCATTTTTACCTTTATCAAGATAGTTACTAAAAACAAGCAAGGGGATTGCAATACAGAATACCCAATGAACAAGAACTTGAACAGGTCTATCTTTAATATTTGCATGCAGCACTGATAGGTGTTATCACACAAACCATTAAGTAGGATATTAGTTACATTCAACCCTATGATCCATGGATTCCATATTTTAAAAATGTACTTGTAACCCCAGATTCAATACTCTTGTGTTTCAGAAGTCATTCACCTACATTATTAGGACAATTGCAAATTAGAAGCAAGGAAAGAAGAAAAACAAACTTGTCTTTCTTTTCCTAGGGGATTTACTTTAGGAAACTCATAATTTTAAGCTATTTCTTTGCTTCTTTGAAATTTACATAATACCTGTTAAAAACTAAATAATTAGCCTCTTGCTGATTTTACCACCTAGGAATTTTTTCCTCAAGGACCTGGGAGCCATCTTGCTGAAATGAAATCAATCAAAGAAGATAGTATCCTTATCTTCCAGTATTCTGGAAGGATTAGTGCCTAATTTCAGCCAGCCATTGGGTACAAAGTTAAAAACTTATCTCAAATGATAGAGATTCAAGAACTTTATCCTATGCCCCTCTGCTGTTGCTGTTAGTTGCCACCAAGTTGATTACAGCTCATAGCAATGCTGTATACCACAGAATGAAACCCTGCTCGTTCCAGCACCATCCTCATGATCCCTGCTGTGCTTGAGCCCATCCTTGCAACCACCGTGTCTGTCCATCTTGTTGAAGGTCTTCCATTTTTTCTCTGACCCTCCATTTTACAAAAGATGAAATCCTGGTTCAGGCACTGGTCTCTTCTGACAACATGACTAAAATAGGTGAAACAAAGTCTGCCCATTCTCACTTTCAAGGAGTATTCAGGCTGTACTTTTTCCAGGAGATATTTATTCATTCTTCTGGAAAAAAGAAAAAACAAACAAGCAAACAAACCAACCTTATTACTGTGGAGTCAATCCTGTCTCACAGTGACCCCTCTGTGGGTTTCCAAGGTGGTATCTCTACTGAAGTAGATTACTCAACCTTCCTTCTGGGGAGTGGCTGGTGGGTTTGAACTGCCAGCCTTCTGGTTAGCGCTCAAATGCCTTAGGCACTATGCCACCAGAGCTCTCCCAGGCAAAGGTATTTCAGTATTCTTCACCAACTGCACAATTCAAAGGCATCGATTCTACTTCAGTCTTCCTTAATCATTCTCTGCTTTCACATGCATATGGTGGAATTGAACATACTATGCCTTGGGTTAGGCCCACCTTAGTCCTCAAAGTAACATCTTTACTCCTTAACATTTTATAGAGATCTTTTGCAGAAGATTTTCCCAGTGCAATATGATGTCTGATTTCTTGACTGCTTCTTCCTTGGGTTGTGGATAGTGGATCCAATAAAATGGAATCCCTGACATCTTAAATCATTTCTCCATTTATCATATATGGCTTATGCTTCTACTTGTGAGGATTTTTGTTTTCTTTATGTTGAGGTGTAATCCATATTGAATATTGCAGTCTTTGATCTTCATCAGTCAGTACTTCACGTCATCTTCACTTTCAGCAAGCAAGACTCTGTCATCTGCATATCACAGTTATATTGAGTCTTCCTCCAAACCTGCCTTCTTCATATAGTCCAGATTCTTGGATTATTTGCTCAGTTTACAGAATGAATAAGTATGGTGAAAGAATACAACCCTGATGCACATCCTTCCTGATTTTAAATCATACACTATTCCCTGAAAACTTTCCCTACTTTAGATAAAGGCAAGTAGCAAATTAGGTGTGTATCATAATAATGATTAAGTATGTGTGACAAATTATGCTGTGAGGTCCTCTTTCATGAGAAGTTTTTATCATTTATCTTCAGAAGATGTATGAAATTGGTTGGATATGTCTGGCTCTACATAAAATATAAAATTACTTTCTGTTTGCAGTCTGTTTAATGGATATCCTGTAATGCACATCACTACCTACCTACCTGCTGCCGTTGAGTCAGGTCTGACTCATAGTAACCCCTCCTTGGGATTCCGAAGTGATATCACTACAGAGGTAGGTTGCCCCACCTTCCTTCCGGGGAATGGTTTGTGTGTTTGAACCACCAGTTCAGTCAGATGCCTTAGACACTACGCCACCAGAGCTCCCATGCACATCACATTCTAGTTTAATACTTGTTCAATGATGAAACTGCTTTCTTCTCTTTTCCTGTGTGGATAGTTGCCTGGGTTGGTAGGATATATATTTTTTAAATTATGCTTCTCAAGAATACATAGATTGGGGACTAATTTGAATCAATTGATGTATACATTCCCAGCTGAAATAGAACAAGGTGACATTTTGCCTTCTTGTTTCAGCTCTCATATAGTCCTTTATTTTCGGTCTATCCACTATCCCATTTTTCACATTTTTGCTAATGATTTTTCCATTTGAATTTCTCCTGATCATAATGCTGAAGTGCTATCTAGGGTTCCAAGCATAAGATGGCTACAATGTGTCTTACGTACAAAAGACATGTGCTAGATTAAGGTTTGTGCAGGCATGAGATAGGATGAGAACCGGTGGCCATGAGTTCAATGTTAATGTATCAATAATATATATTAAGTACAGTGTCTTTAAACAAAACCATAAATAAAACAAGGTTATGTGTTTATTAGTTGGCAAAAGTATTGTGACAAGAGGCTAACAGGAACCTACCCCAGTATTATTCTAGAGCAGTGCTTCATTATTTCCTAATTCAGTGTTTGTGGTGACTTTGTAGAATTTAACCACTGAAAATAACAGGAATCAGTTGTACTTAAAGTATCTGACTATTGACTAGTCTGCTTTTATGTCTTAATATTACATAGGTCAATATGGTGTTTTTTAATTAAATATTTTGGAAAGAAGATTAAGAAGACTTAACATTTAACTATTTGTAGTTTATTATTGAAGAAGGACGTGATAATCAGTTTATTAAATAAAACATTTTGTTGGACAAGAAATTAGATCTTTGTTTTTCATTCATAATTTTTATATTACTTTTGCATACTTTAATTATATGTGGCACTTTTACCTAATCATACTTAACTCATTTATTTTGGCAACAAGAGAGTATTAAATTATCCTTCCTGGCTTCCTTTATCTATGAAATATACTCAAATATTTAAGTTTGCATCTCCTTGTAATGAGTGTGTGTGTGTGAACTGAAACCTCTTTATTTCACCTTTATTCTCAGAGAATATTGAGCTAATTAGAGAATTAATAGGTTGACAATATTTTTTTCAGTACACTTAAGTTATTCCATTGTCTTTTGGTTTCTATTGCTTTTTTATTCAGTTATCAATTCAACATCCTCTGATGGTACTATATTATTTTTCTTACTTTATTTTGTTGTTACTGTTTTTCTCTTTTGTTTTCTGCACTCTTACATTGATGATTAGTAGTAAATATTCTTGAACTTAACCTGCTTAAAATTTGTTGAAGTTTTTGAATCTTTTGATTGCTGTGTTTTATTTCTTTCAAATAAAATCTCAATAACAATTTCTTCAAATTTATATCTTATCTCTTTATGAGAGTTCAGTTCAATATATGTTAGCCCTTGTTATTCTCAATATGTACTACATCTCTCGTGACTTATTTATCCTTTCATCTCTCATGCTTCATTGATTCAGAGTCTACACATCATTAATTTCTTCTCCCCTGGCAAATGAGGCAAATGCATCCCTTGTCCCTGGAGTTTTCTGAGACCATCACGAACCTCAGGCGTTGAGGTATCCATGGCAATGGGCTTTACAACCACAGGGATACTGTGAGCTGTAGTTGATGCTCTCTGTGCCAGGAAGCCCTGAAATATCCGAGGTTTTTGGGTGCTGGGGCAGGAAGGATGAATGGATCTCAGTCTCTTTTACCTGTGATCACATCATTTTAAAAAAGAATGTAATTTAAATATTAATTTTCCTTTTACCATATTTATTCTGCCTTTTTGGAAGGAAGATTAGACAATCTACTTCCCTAGTGATACCACTTCAGAAACGCAAGGATGGGTCGCTATGAGTCAAATTGACTGGATGGCAGTAAGTGGCTTTTTTTTTTTTTTATTATTATTCTGCCCTTAAATATATCATTGTATTCTTAATTTCAGTTATTATTATTTTTCCAGTTCTAGTAAATCTACTTGATTCTTCTTCATGTGTATTATGCACCTTTATGTATTTTCTAGTACTCTATCAAAATTTTAAATCTTGTCATTTATCTTCTTTTTACCAGAATGACATAATTGCTTTAAACCATAGTAAGATGACTCTATTCATATGGAATTCTTCTGATTCTGTTTCTCATGCTTTAAATCAGCTGGCTGGCATTCATGTTATCTTATCTCCACAAGAGTTTTATTAATTTTTAATTGTTGGACACTTTGTTTCTGAAAGAGTTTGTATTTATATTTGAGGACTAGCATAATATTAAATCATTTCAAGTTAGATTTTTGCTTGTGTCTCCTAGGTGTGGATTGGCACCAGCTTTTGGGATCACCTTAACATAAGGTTCATGAACTGAGATTACTGGCATTTGGGGTCAATATTTCTTTGCTGCAGGGGTGCGTCCTGGGTATTAGCAGCACCCTTCATCTCCGTCCACTAGATGTTCATAGCCTTCCTCTCCAAGTTGTGACAATCATATATGTCTCCAGACATTGCCAAATGTGCCTTGGGGGAAAAATCGCCACCAGTTGAAAACCAGTGTCCTAATACAATTTGAAGGAGCTCTGGTAGCATAGTGCCTAAGGCACTTGACTGCTAACCAGGAGGCTGGTGGTTCAAACCCACCAGCCACTCCTCGGAAGGAAGGTTGGGCAATCCTACTTCCGTAGTGATAACTGCCTCGGAAACCCAAGGAGGGGTCGCTAGGAGTCGGGCCGACTCGATGGCAAATAACAACAACAACAATACAATTTGAGGGATTTGGATTCATTGAGAGAGAGAAAGAAAGAGAGAAAGAGAGAAAAAAAAAATGTCACTTTTGATATTTGGAGAAAGTTTTGTGGGTAATATGGATTGAACTGTGTCATCCAAAATATATTTTGGAATGATAACCCTCATATTTGTAGATGTTAGCTTTATTTAATGTTCTATTGAAGTTAAAACAAGATTATCATTCATTTGGTGTCTTACAAAAATAATATCCATTGGTTATGTTACAGTGTCTGTAGGTCAGAAGTCTGGGCACAGCATGGCTGCATTTTTCACCTAGGACCTTGAAGGCCCAAATCAAGAGATCAAGAGTGCTGTGGTTTTCATCTGCGTGCAAGAGTCCTTATGCTCACTAGTTATCAACAGAACTCATTGCCTTCTCACACTTTCAACATTTCTGTCTGCAACTACGAGCCAGAAAGCACAAAATAAATTAATTTCATCCTTTGGATTCCTCTGATTCTCTCCTCAGCTTTTGCCTTGAAAGGTCCATGAGATATAGTGTCCCATCTGGATAGTCCAGAATAATCTTCTTATTCTAAGGTCTACTGCTTAGTAACTTTAGCAGCAATAACAAATGTATGGACATTCTGCTCATCATATGCACTGACCTGGAAACTATGGTATGGGATTGTCCTGGGTGTTATAATTCCATCTACCACACTGGCCAATGCCTTCAGGAATTTCATTCTTTCTTTTAATACATTTTTCCCTAGCTTTTGTTGCTGTGCCTAGAGCTCTAGTAGCGTAGTGCCTAAGGCACTTGACTGCTAACCAGAAGGCTAGTGGTTCAAACCCACCAGCCACTCCTTGGAAGGAAAATGGGACAATCTACTTCTGTAGTGATACTGCCTCAGAAACCCAAGGAGGGGTCACTATGAATCGGGTCTGACTCGATGGCACATAACAACAACAACAAGTGGGTACACTGGTATGACTAGGTACTCTGCCTCACTAGAACTACAGGTTCCCTATGTAAAGTTTTAATTCAATGTTTTGAAAATTTGTTTTACGGCTTTCTCCATTTGGCCAGACTCTTATATACTCACTGTGCCACTGAGTTGATTTTGATTTGTAGCAACACCCATTGGGTTTCCAAGATTTTAAATTTCTGTAGGAGTAGATTGTCTCATCTTCCTCCCATGAAGCAGTTGGTTAGCAGCCAAATATCTTACCCACCATGACACCGGTGCTCCTTTAGACTCTGATGTAGCATGGAGGTAAAAATGCCAACTTGTGTGACAAGCTACATAATTTTTAAAAATGTTATTCTTCTATGAATTTCTGACAAGTTCATTTATGCGTAAAACAAACAAACAAAAAAAAAACCTCATTGCCATCGAATCAATTCTGACTCATAGCGATCCCCTTTGAATTTCCAAGGCAGTAAATCTTTACAGAAGGAGATTGCCCAATCTTCCTTCCATGGAGTGGCTGTTGTGTTTGAACTGCCAACCTTCTGGTTAGCAGTCCTGTGTTTTAGGCACTACACAACATTTATGCCTAGTATCTTTATATATTAATTTGTTGTCATATCGCCTATCTTTAATTATTGTGAAGATAAATGCTTACAAATAAAAATCACTTACAGCACTGAAACTTCTATATTAAATGCTAAGAATGTTCATTTTTATTAACCATCAAATTTTATCAGATTTTTTTTCTTTGTATATAAAAATAAATAATTAGAAAGTAGTTCAGTCATCTGTGTTTTAATTCCTAAGGGAATACATCTTTGTA
>NW_006922472.1:322934-347661 GCF_000298275.1 Orycteropus afer afer
ATTGAAATATAATTTATATACAGTGAAATACACAAAACTAAAGTGACATGTGTCAATGCATTTTTTTCATTGTTCCTTTTCCTTCTCAAACTCCCGCCCCCAGTAACAAACAAAGAAAGTTTCCTTTCATATATAAACCTTTCTTTGACTTTTTACAATAATGAACTAATACTATAATCACCCTTCTGTGATTGACTTACTTCACTCAACACAATGCCCTCCAAGTTCATTCATGTTATGTGGTGTTTTGCAGATTCTATAGTATTCTTCAGTGTTGCATAGTATTCCATTATGCATACATACCATAGTTTGATTATCCATTCCTCTGATGATGTGCACGTAGGTTGTTTCCATCTTTCTACTATTGTAAATAGTGCTGTGATGAACATGGGTGTGCATATATCTCTTCTTGTCCTGGCTCTCACTTCTTTAGGATATATACCTAATAATGGGATTGATGGTTCAAATGGTATTTCTAATTCTGGCTTTTTAAGGAATCTCCATATTTTTTCCCATAGTGTTTGTATCATCCCACAGTCCTATCAGCAGTGTATGAGAATCCCAATCTCTCCACATCCTCACCAGCATTTGTTATTTTCTGTCTTGTTGAACTTTGACATTGGTGCTTGGGTGAGATGGTGCAGTGTAGTAAATTACACAGTGTAGCTTATCTAGCCATAGTCTTTGTAAACTCTGTGGTGTAATTTGCTGTGAGCAACTGAGTAGATCCTGATTGTTAAAGTTATCCACCTGGGTATTTCTGTTGAGAGTGGCACAAAATAATCTTCTGGGAAGTTCCCTCTCTTGCAGGCGCATAGAATTCTGATGTTGGGATTGGTTAGTTTGGCCACTCTGCCAGGCTCAAAAGGAGCCCTCCAAGAGGCAGAAGGAGTCTCTCTGACTGCTGGCTGACAAAGACATACTGCTGAGAGAAACGCACTCCTGAGAGACATGCATTGCTGAAAGAGACACCGAGAGACACACACTGCTAGGAGAGAGACTGTAGGCTGAGAGATGTCAGGCTAAGAGAGACGGAGCATTGTTCCTGAACTTGAATTGTAGCGTGGTGCTTCCCTAATAAACCCTATAATCTGTGAGCTCTGTGTGGCCACTGTGGCAAATTATCAAACCCAGCAGAGAGGTGGTGGGTTCTGTGGGAGTAACTGCTGGTGTCAGGGTGTGGAAAAGGCTGGAGAGAGGCAGTATGTCTGGCCACGAAGGAATAGTGCTTGGACTACTGATGTTGATTCTGTCTTCCTCTTGTGGGGATAGAGGAGGTCAGAAGATGCAGCCTCCTTGCCCCTTTAGCAGATGTTATCTCACTGCTGTTTGGATTTGCATCTCTCTGATAGCTAATGATGATGGGCATTTCTTCACGTATTTGCTGGCTGCCTGAATATCCTCTTTGGCGAAGTGTCTATTCATGTCTTCTGCCCATTTTGTATTTGCATTATTAATCTGTGCTGTTGAAGTGTTGAAATTTTCTATAAATTTTAGAGATAAGTCCCTTGTCAGATATGTAATTATTGAAAAGTATGAATTTGTTGCTGTCATTTTGTCATGTGCTTTTTCATGGTGTTGATTTCTTTGTTCCTTATAATGTTCTGTGCTGAGTTTGTTTTGTTTATTAATCATGTTAGCACTTCCTTTGTTGCTACTGTTTTAGTATTTGATAAATATTTGTGCTAATCCTCCTTTTAATTTTGATGTGAAGGTTTATCATTTTTCTTTGAGATTACCCTGTGATTTATAATTTTTTTCTCAAGTTTAGAAGAGTCCATTCTATCTTGCAGTTGTCTTGACTTCTCTACCATCTATAAGTCCTGTAACTTCTAAATTTTTTCCCTCTTTTTGGTTTGTAGTTGTCCTCATTTGCCAATTGACATCTCTGGTTCCCTGTTTACAATCTTGTAGGTTTACTCACTTTGGATACTTCTATAACTGGGTTGGTTTCTGGGTTATATCATTATGTGTGTTAATGATCAGTTGTTGTTTGCTGTTGTTGGTGCTCTGCCCAAAGACTTCCTTTGGCATCTCTTGTAAGGTTGGTCTGGTTTTAACAAATTCTCTTAATTTCTCCTTATCTAGAAATGTCCTAATTTCACCATCATATTTGAAGGACAATTTTGCTGGGAATATAATTCTTTGTTGGAAATTTTTCTTCTTCAGGGTTTTATATATATCATCCTGTTGTCTTCACAACTGCATGGTTTCTGCCAAGAAATCTGAGCTTAGTCTTCTTATTGGTTGTCCCTTGTAGGTAAATTTCATTTTTCTCATGCTGCTTTCAGGATTCTTTATCTTTTGTTTTGGTGAGTTTGATGATGGATATGTCTTGGTGATTTTCTTTTGGAGTCTATTCTGTTTGGAGTTCATTGGACTTCTTGAATGGATATATTCTCATTTTTCATCATACCAGGAAAATTCCCTTCCAACAAATCTTTGATAATTTTTTTCTGTGGTTTTATTTGTCTCTTCCTGTTCTGGAATTCCGATTTTGATGGTATCCCACATGAATCTTACATTTTTTTCATTTTTTTTAATCTTTTTTTCTGATTGATCCCTTTCCAAAGAATTATTGATGTATTTGCCTTCAATCTCACTAATTCTGTCTTCCAATGATTCGATTCTACTCCTTTGTTCATCCAATGTTTTATCTATTTTTGAAAATTTAGTATTAATCTTCTGGATTTCTGTCTGTAAATTTTGTAACATTTCTAATTTTTCATTTATTTTGTTATTTTGTTCTTGTGCTGTCTTTTTAAGTTGTTCTAGGGTTCTCTGTGTTTTCCTCTATTTGTCAGTGTTTTCATTGATCTGTTTCTCAATTCTTTGAAGGTATCTAAATCTAAATATATATTTTTTTAATTCTTTATCAGAAAGTTCCAATTCTGAGTCTTCCTCAGGGATGTGTTTTTGGTCTGTATCCTGGCCCCTTGTTTCTCTTGCTTCATCTTGCTTCTTTGTGTGGACTGTGATTCTCTGTTGTCTCTGAGGCATTGTGACATTCTTCTGTTTATATTTAATTGGTGACTATATGTTGAAGTAACTTGCCCAAAATTTTTGTTTTCTTCATTTTGTTCATGTGCTATTTACATCAGCAGGGTACTGTGCTTTGTTCCTCTATTTGCTAGCTGGCAGCTGTTATACACTCACCACCTGTCTCTTTTCCTGTTGTCTGCCTCCCGTATGTCCCTGCCATCCTTGGCAAATGGAGCCTATTCTTAGGTCTTGTTTTCATTCGGGTTTTTCCACTAGTGGGTGCCTAATCCACTTCTGTATACTTCCTTTCAAAGCTCAGGGCTCCAGAATTATCTTCTGTATCTTTGTCAATTGGTTTATCTTTTCATTGTTGAAGAGGGTCTGCTTAGCTTGTCTATGTGTTCCACCATTTTACCAGAAGTCTCACCCAGAGGATATTTTTACATAGATATTCATGTGTGCTGCAAATAAATCTATGGATACAAGAGGAAAATTTATGAACTTATTCGGCATAGCCAAACAATTAGAGGGCATGAGTTGCTGGGCCTGGGGTCTCAGGACCATAGTTTCAGAGAATGAGAAGGTCAATTCACATTACATAGTCCACAAAGGCAATGTTTTACATCCTACTTTCATGAGTAGTGATTTGGGTTTAATAGCTTTGGTGGCCATCTAAGTACAACTACTGGTCTCTCCTCATACAGAACAAAGAAGAGTGACGAAAGTCTAACACACAAGGAAACAATTAGTCTAAAAGATTAAAGCCTTGTGCAAAGCATAACCATAAGGACCCTGAGGGCAGAAGAACGAGATGGAGCTCCACTATCACTGCTGATTGCTCTAAAAGGGATTACAATAAGAGGCCTTGGATAGAAGAAAGAAAAATGTGCAACAAAATTCATAATAAGAATAATAACTCAGCCTCACTGGTCTGACAGAGACTGGTGAAACCACTGAGACTATGGTCCTTAGACAACTTTAAACCTTGTAATGCAATCCCCCTCATGGTTCAACTTTCAGTGAAACATAGAAAGATCTATAGTGTTCAGCACAGCCAAAGGTAAGTACATGTCTTAGAAAAATCAGCCATAAAAAGATGAAAAAGCTTTTGCCCAGGGATCAATCTCAGAATGCAGGGAGAGGAAAGGATTAAGAGAAATGATAAACACAAGAAGGAAGTGGGAAGAGTGTTGTCACATTGTGGGTGCTGCAATGATTATCACAAAATAACATGTGTATGGATTGTTGAATAGAATGCCAATTTTCTGTGAAAATTTTCACCTAAATCACAATAAAAATAATAAAAAAAAGAAAATGATGTTTTGCTGAGTGGAAATTAACACTGGAAACAAACCAAAAAAACCATAAAAATGATGACTTGTGTATATTCTTTTAACTTAACATTTCCCATGAGCATTTAGACAGCTTCATTTTTTATGCCTAAAAATAAATTCCTACAGGGACAAAAAACAATAATAAAGACACAGAAAACATCAGTAAATAAAATGGAGGAAAAGTAGGTTTTAAAGTTTACTTGACCATATATCAATAATTAAATTGAAGACTTTTCAATTAAAATCAATGAAATATTCTTTTGCTCTAAATTAGAAAGTTGTTTTCTTCTAAAAGTGTCTTCTATTATCTTTTCTCTCTAGATACTCTTAATCTTCTTATACTACCCTATTTTCATCAAAAATATCCCTTGAGACTTTGGATCTCAAACTACTTTACCACACTTTAGAACCATCTGGAGTAATTTAAAAAATTCTGTGCTCAGGCTTCAACACAAATTAATTAATCAGAATCCTTGATGTAAAATCCAGTCCCCTTATTTTTATTCAATTCCCAAATAATGATCAAGAGCTGTCAAGTTACTGTAGACTAGTTGTAAGTTGCATCTCAAAGACAAGACTATTGAAAATATGGGAACAAAAACTCATAAAAATAAAAAAAAATTGATATTATAGATTATGCAATTAATAAGTGTACTACTGTTTAGAATTTTGTAAATCTTATTTATCTATTTTTTTTTTCATTTCCTAAGATAAATTAAGGAGCTCTATAGAATGAAATCTATTAAGAAGTCAAATATAGAAATTAATTAATACATATTTATTGTGTTTATCTTAGGAAAAAGAAGGCTAAAATCTTTGAGTTGTCGAAAGAATGGAGGTGATCCAGTTTGACTCTGGCATTCTACTTGAATTCTTCAATATCCTTTGTTAATAAACGTTAGATCTGTCAATCTTTCAGGTTAACTTTGGGAAGTGATAGGCAATATTATGGCAGATATTTGGTTATTTGAGTTCTTTGCTCTTTGTTTACATTGAATAAAAAAGTACTACTAACTGTAGTAATTGGCACTATTTTGACCTTCTGGAACAATTTATAATAAAGTAATTGTACTTTAATTTGAATATCTTTTCAGCCAGAACTATCACATCAATGAGATAAAAAATCTGCCCCTTAAGCAATTAAAATGCAATAGCTAAAATGCTTTAAACATGAAATTAATATAAACCTTAATGAAAGACCAGTCAAAATTACTCAACATATTGAAGGAAAAACAAAAAGATAAACTGAAAAGATAGCAACTTAACTCTCATATGGAATAGTCTTTTAACTATTGATTAAAAAACATACAAACAAAAACAAAAATTAATGACAGAATGTTTCTCTGGCCATAGAATGGATACTTAATTGTATTATGAACAAATCATCTGAAATAATTTGTATGATGAAGTGTTATCTTGGCTCTCTAGCGTTGCTATGACAGATACACCACAAGTGGACAGCGTTAACAAACAGGAATTCATTTTCTCACAGGTTAGGAGGCTAGAAGTCTGATTTCAGAATGCAGCTGGAGGGCTGGGTGAAGGTCCCTTGACCTTCAGCTTCAGCTTTGTCTCTTGTTCCAGGCCCACAGGAGCTGGAGGTATCCTGTAACTCACACGGCTGCTAGCTGTTAGGGCTGATGAACCAAAGGTCAACAGGTAAAATGTCACTATCCCAAGATCAGTGGGCAACACAGCAGGCCACTAGTTAAACTCCAGAAACTGGAGATGAAGCCTCCACCAAATGTAGGATCCAAATATCAGAACATGACAAAAACCTAGAAATCTTTATCAAAGCTTCCCTATACATTGTGAAAGCAGGTCAAAACCTGAAGGCAACTTTAGCTGCTCACAGCACATTCTACCATGGAGATGATTACAATCTCTTCATGGGGAATAACTACACTCAGCTGCCAATCCATTCAAAGCTATGGGCCAGCCAAGTTGACACACAGCTTTAACTACCACAAGTGTGTCATGGAAAAAGTAGTGAGCTGTGAAATAATAGAAGTAATTTCAAATAAGATCCAATAATGGATAAATAATAAATAAATAAATATTAGTCTAATTTAAACTTTCATAAAGGATCTCTGGTAGCGTAGTGCCTAAGGCACCTGACTGTTAACCAGAAGGCTGGCGGTGCAAACCCACCAGCCACTCCTTGGAAGGAAGGTTGGGCAATTTACTTCCATATTGATACTGCCTCAGAAACCCAAGGAGGGTCACTATGAATTGGATCTCACTCGATGGCAATAACAACAACAATATGGTTAAAATAATTTTATTACAGTTAGAGTTATTCACAAATCTCTCCTGAATGGTGGTGAGGGGGGCGGCTATAATTGTTTACTTAACTAGTTTTGTGATAATTATTTTTAAAAGTAAAACCTAGCATAAATGTCTTTATTTTGTGTTTCATATAATTACAACTTTAAATATATTTTCAAAAGAAATGTGTACAATCCATTAAAATTATAGTTATATTTTATATATATGCATGCATGTGACTTGTGGTATTTATTGAGATTCGTTGCCATTTTCTTTATGAATCATTTTCTGTTGTTTTAGTTCAGAATATTCATAGAGTGTCATTATGTGATTCATTTCTCCCAAACTTTTTCCTCTTATAACTACTATGAATAGTTTATTGATTCCTTTATATAAAACCATGATGTCATTTTTGGCTAACATAAAGCTTCAGATTTATATAGTACAAATGGTTTCCAAGTAAAATCAGCCTCCCTTCTTCCCTCATAAGGTCAAGTGTATAACAGAAACTATCCTTGGTTGCATACTCATGAACATACATGCCATACAAGGACTCAGTTATGTTGTTGTTGTTGTTACATGCTGTCGAGTCGGACCCGACTCATAGCGACCCCTCTGGGTTTCCAAGGCAGTATCACTACAGAAGTAGATTGCCCAACTTTCCTTCCGAGGAGTGGCTGGTGGAGTTGAACTGCCAGCCTTCTGATTAGCAGTCAAAGTGCCTTAGGCACTGTGCTACTAGTCTTTTTATTTATTAAGGGAGCACTCATTGTAAACATGTACTTTTTGGAGAGAAACTGTCTTCCAGCAACACAAGTGACTGCAGTGGACCCCTCCTGGGTTTAGGTTGGCTATATTTGATTAGTGAAATCAGTAAAAAGAATCCAGAAATATTAGTTCAACTTTCTGTGCTTGTTGTGGGGCTAGCCAACCTTCACAAAAGGTGTATCCTCATTACTCTTCTGTGATTAATTGAAATGCCGTCATACAATTGTGAAGACCGGGGATTGTTGGTCAATCCATTTCACAATAATGGTATGGGCTTTCTATTTATTAGACAATGATTTTACAGGTACAATTTACAACTACACATGCTACTCCTCGGAAGATTGGCCAATCTATTTCCACAGTGATACTGCCTCAGAAACCCAAGGAGGGGTGGTTATGAATCGGGTCTGACTCGATGGCAAATAACAATAACAGATGTGATCTCTAGCTCCTTCATTGACTAGCTGTATGACACTGTACAATTTCTTACCCACATTGTGTCTGTTGTTGTGTGCCTTGAGTAGATTCTGACTCATAGCAGTTCTATAGGACAGAGCAGAACTGTGCCATAGGCATTCATAGGTCGTAACCTTTATTGGAGCAGAATGCCAGGTCTTTTCTCCTTCAGAGCTGCTGGTGGATTGGAACCCTTGACCTTTAAGTTAGCAATTGAGTGCTTAACCCCTGAGTCACCAGGGCTCGTTCCATTGTACCTGTTGTTCTTACCGTAGACTTGGTTTTGACTCATAGTGAACCTATGTACCATAGGGAAAAAACACTGCCTGGCCCTGTGCCATTCTCACAAATCCTGCTATGCTTGAGCCTGTCCTTGTTGCCACTGTGTTAATCCATCTCATTGAGGGCTTTCCTTTTTTTACTGACCCTCTATTTTACCAAACATGATATCTTTCTCCAGGGATATATTTCTACCTTCTCACAACATGACAAAAGTATGTGAGACAAAGTCTAGCCATTCCCACTTCTAAGGAGAATTTAGGGTGTACTTCTAAAACAGATGTTTGTTATCCTGGCAGTCCATGGTATTTTTTAGTCCTCTTTGCCAGCACCACAATTGAAATCCATCAACTCTTCTCTGGTCTTCCGTATTCATTGTCCAGCTTTCACATGCATATGAGGTGAGTGAAAATGCCATGGCTTGGATCAGGTTCACGTTATTCTTCAAAGCGATATCTCTGCTCTTTAATATTTTAAAGAGGACTTTTGTAGGAATTTTGCCCAATGCCATATGTTGATTGATTTCTTGACCACTGAGTCTGTGACTATTGATTGTGGAACCAAGTAAAATAAAATCCCCTACATCTTAAAACTTTTTTTCCATTTATTATCATGTTGCTTATTGGACCACTTGTGAAGATTTATGTTTTTGTTACATTGAGGTATAATTCAGACTGAAGACTGTAGTCTTTGTTCTTCAATAATAAGTGTTTCAAGACATCTTCACTTTCAGAAAGCAGGGATATGTCATCTGCATATTTCAGGTTTTTAGTGAGTCTCCCTCCAATCTTGATGCCATGTTCTTATTCATCCAAAAAAACAAACCAAACTCACTGCCGTCTAGTCGGATCCAACTGATAGCGTCCCCTCCTTAGGTTTCTGAGGTGGTATCACTACAGAAGTAGATTGCCCAACCTTATAGTCCTGCTTTTTGGAATATTTTCTCAGCATATATTGAATAAGTACACAACCCTAGTGCACACCTTTCCTTATTTGAACACATGCAGCATCCCCTTGTTCTGTTCGATCAACTGTCTCTTGCTCTATGTACAGATTCCTCAGGAACACAATTAAATGTTCTGGAATTCCCAATCTTGGCAAAGTTATCCATAATTTGTTATGATCCACACAGTCAAATGCCTTTGCATAGTCAACAAAACACAAGTAAACACCTTTCTTGTATCCTTTCCTTTCAGCTAAGACCCATCTGACATCAGCAATGATATCACTCATTCCACTTTCTCTTCTGAATCCAGCTTGAATTTCTGGCAGGTCCCTGTCAACATACTGCTGCAACAGTTTTTTTTTTTAATTATCTTCAGCAAAATTTCACTTGTGTTTGATATAAACGATATTGGCTTCAATAATTTACTCATTCTGTTGGATAACCTTTCCTTGGAATGGGGACAGATGTGGATCTTTTCAATTTGATTGGCAGGGTAAGTGTCTTCCCAATTTTTTGCTATAAATGAGTGAGCACCTTCAGTGCTGCATCCGTTTATTGAAACATCTCAGTGGGTATTGTTCTAGTTCCCTACCACCACTCTTACAGGAATATACCACAAATGGGATTACCTTAACAAACAGGAGTTTATTCTTACAATTTGGAGGTGTTAAGTCTGAGTCCAAATTGCCATGCTCTAGGGGCTGGGTGAAACACGCTCAGTCTTGGGCTTCAGCTCTGCCTCCACTGACACTAGAGGCTATTCTTCACTCAGACAGCTGCTGGCTGCTGAGGCTGCCAAGCCCAAGTTGACAAGTAAAAGGCACAGTCCCGATGTTACCAAACCACAAGGCAGGCCATTAGGTCAAATCCATTGTAAGTCCCAAGATCAGCAGAGCATGACAGGCTGCTGAACAATGACATGGCTACCTGCAGGATCCAAGCATGCTGCAAGCTAGAGACCATTCCCCAAACTCTTTCTTATATATGGGAAGCAGACCACATACCCAAAGGCAGCTACTCAGCTGCTCCCAGTTGATTCCACCATGGAGTTGATTACCAGTCTCATCATGGGGAATAATACTACATCCAACTGCCCAACCACTCAACCAGGCCCAGCCAAGTTGACACACAAACGTAACAACCACAGGTATATTGTGCCTAAACGAAAAAACCAAACTCACTGTTGTCGAGTTGATTGGGATCCATAGTGAGTCTGCCTTGGGTTTCCAAGGCAGTATATCTATGGAAGTAGATTGCCCAACCTAGCTCCTCTCATGTAAAATGGAAGCAATATTACTACCGCCTTGTCATTTTAATGAGTCAAAACTAGCTTCTATATACTGACCCCAAATCAGTTTGGGGTAATGATTTTAGAAAGTTCATCTTTTCTAATATACACATTTAATGTTAGATCTCAAAGAGCTGAAAAAATATATATTTAATTTGTATTTGATTATAAGTGTATTTCAATATCTCTCGAGTCATTTTATTTAACTTATGTTTAATTAAAAAATGTGCTTTTTAAAAATATTAATAAAATATGGTATTTTCCATCTATCTTTCTTCTATTAATTTGCAATATAATTTCATTATAGTATAGGAATATATTTTAGTTTAATGTCATTGTGCTACTATACCTTAGAGATCTTCAGAGGAATGTCTCTTCTGCTGTTGATGAATAGAGCATTCTATACATTTCGATTAGATCCAGTTGAATGAGGGTGCTGTTTTGACTATCTGTACCTTTGCTGATTTTTTTGTCTGGTCTAAAATTAAGATTGAATAGTATTCATTCTATAACAATTACAGTGGATATATCTATTTCTCCTTTCACCTCATTCTGTTTTTGCCTCATGTTTTTTGACACTCTTGCATACATGTCTTTAAAAGAAAAAATATTGCCATAGAGTCAATTCTAACCCATAGCAACCTTACAGAACAGAGTAGATCTTCCCCATAGGGTTTCCAAGGATGTGAATTTTCAGAAAACTAGACTGCCTAATCTTTCTCTCATGGAGTGTCTGGTGGGTTTGAACCAATGACCTTTTGGTTAGGAGACACATGCTTTAACCAATGTACTTCAGTTCCACAGACAGATTTGTTGTTGTTGTTGTTGTTATGTGCCGTTGACTCACCTCTGACTCACAGTGAACTTTTGTACAACAGAACAAATAGATAGATAGATATGTATAAATGTACATAGATACATATGTATACATGTATATAGATGTGTATACATGTGTATATACGCATATATATAAATATATATATAAATATATATATACACACACACACATATACATATATATGGATATAGATACATGATTGCTATTTTATGTTAAAACATTTACTCCATCATGGAATACATCTCTTTATCGCTGATAATTTTCCTTCTGCAGTAGTCTTTTTGGTCTGCAATTATTATCAATATTCCAACTATCTTTTTTTTTGTTTTTTGGTCAATCCTGAAAATTTCTGACTTTTAATTGGTATATTTAAACTATTTCCATTTAAAGTGATTATTGCTGTAGTAAGATTAATATTTATCATATTTCTGTTTTCTACTCACTGTATTTGTTTTCTCTCTCATTCCTTCTCTCTTTTTCCATTTCTCTTTGTAACTTGTTTGGTTTAAATCAAGCATTTTATAGTAATCTTTTTTATCATCTCTCTTACCATATTAGTATTGGTTCTACTTTGTGAATTTTTCAGAGGTTGTAAAAAAGGTTACATCATATATTTTTAACAAGAAACTTATTTTTCAGAACAATTAACTATAGGAAAAATACTTTAACTTCATATATTCCTTCTCCAATGCTTTCCCTTTCTTTGTGTAGCTTCAAATTTCTAATTTCTATCATTTTCTTTCTCTCTGCAAAAACATCTTATACTATTTATTATAGGGCAGGTCTGATGGTGAAGAATTATCAGTTTTTGTCAGAAAGTCTTTATCTCTTTTTCACTTTTGAGAATAATTTTACTGAATGTCGAGTTCTAGGTTAGTTTTACTTGTTTATTTGGTTTGGTTTATCTTTCAACATTAAATATTTCACTATACTTTCATCTTCTTTCCTGATTTCACATGAAAGTCTGCTTTAAATTCTTCTGGTTCCACTAGAGGAAAAGTGATTTTTTTTTTTTTTTTTTTTTTTAGGCTATTGTTTATTTCCTTCTTTCCTTTGGTTTCATGTAGTTGAACTTGTTATGCTACATGTATTAGTTTCTATTACTACTTTAACCAATTATCAAACACCTAATTGCTTAAACCGGCACAACTTTACTATCTTACATTTCTGGAGATCAGAAGTCTTGCTGTTAGTTGTCAAATCATGGCGTCAATTCTAGCTCATGCTGACTCCATGTGTTATGGAGCAGAATCACTCTGTAGGGGTTCTTGGCTGTGATCTTAATGGAACAGATTCCATGGCCTGTCTGCTTCATTCCACTGGTTGAGTTATAACTACCAACATTTAGCTTAGCAGATGAGCACCTACTGTTACTAGACTAAACTTAAAGTGTCAGCATTCCTTCTGAAAATCTGGTAAAAATTATGTTTCCTTGCCTTTCCCACCTTCTAGAGGAAGCTTGCCTTTCTTGGATTTATGATATATTCTTCTGTCTTTAAAGCTAATAATTTAGCATCTTCTTTTCTTTCTTTGCCTCTAACATTCAGCCTTTGTCTTCACCTTTCTTCTTCTGACTCCTCTCATGACTCTTGTGATTTCACTGAGAGAAAATATAGGATAACTTTTCCATCTCACATTCTTTAACACTATCATGTTGGCAAGTTCCCACTTCTTATACAAGATGAGATTCTCAGGTTTCAGGGATTAGGCTGGACATCTTTTGGGAGGGTGCATTATTCTGTCTAACATACTACTTGAACATTTCTGGTATTTGTTCTGCATGATATTGCTAGAGCTCTCAGGATCTTAGCTTAGTGTCTGGCATTTTAGAAAGTTCTCAGATATTTTTGCTTTGAATATTTTTTCTTTTTCCTTTTCTATTTCTTCTCCTTGTTTATATATACACACACACTTAAAATTGTACCACAGTTCTTGGATTTACTGACTTTTCATTATTTATTTTCTGTGTGCACAGCAATTTGGAATGTTTCTATTGACCTATCTTTAAGTTCATCAATTATTTCTTTGGCTGTGTCTTGTCTACTGATTGAGGTTATTTAATTGTTTATGGTGTTTTGACTTCTAGCATCTAATTTTTATATTTTTCTTAGTTTTCAACATTATGTTTATATTACCCATAAGTTCTTACATGTTGTCTATCTTTTTCATTAAACCAAAAACACAAAACTCACTGCCATCAAGTCAATTCTAACCAACAGCAATTCTACAGACAGAGTAGAAATGACCTATAGGGTTTCCAAGACTATAAACCTTTACAGAAGCAGACTACATCATCTTTCTCCCACAGAGGGCCTGATGGGTTTGGACCCTGACATTTCGGCTGGCAGGTAATTGTTTTAACCACAGTCTTACCAGGGCTACTTTTCTATTAGTGACCTAATAATATTCACTGTAATTATTTTAACTTCCCTTTCTGATAGTTGCAACACCTCTTTAAATTCTGATTCTGGTTCTTATATATGCTTTGTTTCTTCAGACTATTTTTTTCTTGTCTGTTGTCATACCATGTAATTTTCTTGTTGAAAGAAGTAAATATTGCTTTGGGGTATAGGAACTGAGTTAAATGAGCCTTCAAGGTGAGGATTAATATTAATTTATCTTGGACTTGGGAGCTCTGATGGCATAGTGCCTAAGGCACTTGACTGCTAACCAGAAGGCTGGCGATTCAAACCCACCAGTCACTTCTGGGAAGGAAGGTTGGGCAATCTACTTCCGTAGTGATACCACCTCAGAAACCCAAGGAAGAGTCGCTATGAGTCGGGTCCAACTTGACGGCATATAACAAAAACATCTTGGACTTGGACTGCCTTTAATATTTCATATAGCCATGTGCATCAGCTAAGGACCCCTGGTGGCACAGTATTAAAGCACTCAGCCGCTAACCAGAAAGCCAATTGTTCAAACTCAAAAGTTGCTTACCAGGAAAAAAAAAAAATGTGGTAGTCTGCTTCCATAAAGATTACAGGCTTGCAAACCCTATAGGGTCCCTATGAGTCAGAATTAACTAGATGCCAATGGGTTTGGGTTTTATATATATCAACATTCTTATAATATCCTTGTTTTATTTCCCCCTCTAGATTTTGGGGTTTCTTACATATTATGGCATCAGAGCTCCCTTTTTTTTTTTCCGTTACCTTTATGTATTATTTCTCAGACAGTTTCCATGTCTTATAGCTCTTTCATCCGTTGCTCACCATTTATATAGAAGATCCCTGTTACCGTGGAGGTAAGATGAGGGAAAGCTGAGTAGATATACAATCGCCTTTAAAATATCAATGTTTATTGGGCCTGTGTCTCAGGGCTATGACCTACGCAGGTGTTTCTCGAATGACACGGATTCTCTCCCTATGCCCCACATTTCCCTCTCTGCTGCAGAATTTCCCCTGTGTCCTTGATTTCATGAAGCCTGTTGACTACATTATTCTCCCCTTAATAAGAGAGAGGATGTCTGGAGAAAATTGGAATGGGAAAAAAAATTGCTCTTTCTGCTGCTGGGATAACACGCCGGGAAAGCGATTCCCCTGGAGTACTGGGCTTTGCTGCGAAGGGTGCTCTGCTTGTATTTCCCAATGATTATTCATTCTCTGCTACCTCACGTGCACAACAAGCGAACAATTAGCAACCTGCACCTTTAGAAGCTGATTTTGTTCTTCTTTCTACCACTTTATGGCTTCTGTGGTCTCTGCTCAGGTGAGTAGAACTCAGCCAGGATGGTCCGGATATGTCTGGCTAGGTTTCACTGTGGTACTGAGCCCTGAAACCTTCCTCTCTTGTTGCTCCAAGAAAAACTGTTGGTTTTCAGTATTCCCAGAATTTTCTTGTACAAATGAGATTGACAGCTTCCAAGCTCTTTATAGGCAAGAGCTAAAACTAGAAGTCCATTCTCCTTGCTAATTTAAATTTCTTTATCCTTTTTATCTGCTTTCTCTTGTTTTACACGTATATACCACTATATACTAATAACTATGGGATTTGAAAATACTGGCTAACAAGTTGCTTATTTTCTGAATTATTCTGAACATATTTGGATTCTAACTTGCATTTTTTAAGAGCAGCTTTTTTTTTCATGAATAACACATAATCTCTCCAGCTCAACTATCTATTTTCTCTAATCCATTCTAAATATCACTGACCTTTATTTCCCATGTGATCCCAAATATATTTTTTTTTTTTTTGCTCTGTTATAAAAACTTGGATGGTTACACATTTTTTTAGAGTAAAACTAATCCTTTCTTTCTATCATTCAGAGCTCTCCATATTGTATTAATTTATGTCTTTATTGTTATTCCCTAATGTTGATTCAAATTAACTCACATATAGACCTTCAAATGCCAACTTAAATGTGTCATTAAAGCTGATGACTAACAGTCATCTGATGAATAGTCATTATGTTTTTTGATCATCTTTTCTTATTTCAAGGATCCCTGGTAGTGCTGTGGTTAATACATTTGGCTGCTAACCAAGAGGTCTGCGGTTCAAACCCACCAGCTGCCACCAGGAGCTCAGTGGAAGAAAGATGAGGCAGTCTGCTTCACTAAAGACCTGCAGCCTTGGAACCCCTATGGGACAGTTCTACTCTGTCTTATCAGGTCGCTATGAGTCAGAATTTACTCAGTGATAGTGGGTTTGGTTTCATTTCTTCTTTTAATGTGTTTCTTTCACAGAATGAAATTTAAATACTAATTCTTCTAAAATATTTCATTAATTTTACGTAAGCAACATTCAAATCTTGGTGTTTGTTGTTGTTATGTGCTGTCGAGTCGGACCCAACTCATAGCGACCCCTCCTTGGGTTTCCTAGGCAGTATCACTATGGAAGTAGATTGCCTCATCTTCCTTCTGAGGAGTGGCTGGTGGGTTTGAACCGCCAGCCTCCTGATTAGCAGTCAGATAGATCTTCTTATTTCTTTTAAAATTCAAATGTTATAGAGATGCTTATTTCATCTTCTAGTTTTTTTTTTTGTTTTTTTTTTAACTGACTCTTACATTTTTTGAAGCATGGCATTTACCGAATTTATGTATTTTATTGTTTGGACATGGGCCAGATAAGGTAAAGGATGAAATTATAGTATAATAGCTACTAATAACTGCTAACACACAGTGACAGTACTTACTTTGTGCCGGGAAGTATTTCAATAATTCTTTTAAAAGGAGCATTATGAGAACTTCCTTAATGTGATAGAGGCATTTATAAAAATCTCACTGCTAATAGCTAATATTATACTCAATAATAAAAGGCTGAACATTTCTCTCAAAGGATCAGGAACAAGACAAGGAGGCCCACCTTTCCCTCTGCTACTTAACATTGCACTAGAATTTCTAGCCAGAACAAATAAATGAAATTAATCCAGATTAGAGATGAAGTAAAACTATGATATGATTTTATATATACAAAATTTTAAAGAATCCACAAAACAAAAACAAAAGGAAAAGGAAAATAAAATTCCACTAGAGTTAACAAATAAATTCAGAAAATTTACAGGAAATGAGATCAACATATTAAATTCAGTTGTGTTTATTCACTCTCAATGAACAAACCTATAACAAAATTAACAAATTCCAGTAATAATATCATCCAAAAGAATATAATGCCTAGAATTCAATAAAATCACAGAGATGGAAAACTTGTACACTGAAAACTGTAAAACATTACTGAAATACCAAACCAAACTTGCTGCCAACGAGTCAGTCCCAACCTATAGCGACTCCTCCTTGGGTTTCCGAGGCAGTATCACTATGGAAGTAGATTACCCAATCTTCCTTCCAAGGAGTGGCTAGTGGGTTTGAACCACCAGCCTTCTGGTTAGCAGTCAAATGCCTTAGGCACTACTCCACCAGAGACTGAAATATGACCTATATAAATGGAATGACATACTGTGTTTATACATTGGAAAACTTAATATTGTTCAAATGTCAGTATAACCCAGAGGAATCTATAGATTAAGTGCAATTCCTATTAAATATCCATTGTCCTTTTCAGCAGAAATAGACAAGTTGATTCTCAAAATAATTTGGTATTACAAGTGTCCTCAAATATTCAACAAAATCTTGAAAAAGTTCAACATAGTTAAAGACTCACATTTCCCAATTTCCAAATTTATTACAAAACTACTGCAATCAAAACATGATACTAGCATAAGAATAGACATGCTATATGGTAGAATTCAGAATATATAAATAAATTGAAATCTCTATGGGTGATTGGATTTTGATGAATTTTTTAGGACTATTCAGTAGAGAAATAATAGTGTATTTAAGAAATGCTACTGAAATAACTAGATTTCTAGATGTAAAGCAATTCATTTGGTCCTCTATCTCACACCATATATAACAACTAACTCAACATTGTTGTTGGTGTTGTATGGTTGTTGTTACCATTGAGTCGAACCCGACTCATAGAGACCCCTCCTTGGTTTTCCGTGGCAGTATCACTATGGAAGTAGATTGCCCAATCTTCCTTCCGAGGAGTGCCTGGTGGGTTTGAACAGCCAGCCTTCTGGTTAGCAGTCCAGTGCCTTAGGCAATATGCTACCTGAGCTTCTAAACTCAATACTCAGAAGGACCTTAATATAAGAGCCAAAGTTATATATTACTATAAGGAAATTTAGGTGTAAAATATCATGACTTTGGATCTGGCAATGAACTTGAATATTAATAAAAAGCACAAGTAACAGAAGTAAGAAGAGATTAAACTGAATTTTTCACAATTAAAAAATATATAATATATATAAATATATATATATATATATATATATCATATAGCATATCTCTCTCTCTCTATATATATATATATATATCATATTATCAAGAAGGGAGCTCTGGTAGCATAGTGGCTAAGACACTTGCCTGCTAACCAGATGGCTGGCGGTTCAAACCCACCAGCCACTCCTCAGAAGGAAGGTTGGGCAATCCTACTTCCGTAGTGATACTGCCTCAGAAACCCAAGGAGGGGTCGCTATGAGTCGGGTTTGACTCAATGGCACATAACAACAACAACAACAACTATCAAGAAAGTAAAATATTTCTGTTATCAATTGAATTGTGCCTCCAAAAAAAACCACTTTTAAACTTAAATGTTGGTACCTGTGAATGTGATTTTGTTTGGAAATACGGTGGTTATATATTTTATCAGTTCAGTTAACATTAGGTCATATAAGAGTAAGTAGGTTCTAATCCAATATGTGTTTGGTACTTCTGTGACATAGAAGAGACCCTGAGAGACAGAAGGAAGATGGCCTTGTGATGATAGAGTTATGCTGCAGCTGATAGACCACAAATGCCTGGATCTATCAGAAGCTAGGAGAGACAAGAAAGGATCTTTCCCTACATCCTTCACAGAGAATATAGTGCTAAATTCAGACCACTAGCCTCCAGAACTGTAAGATTTTAAAACAAACGAACAAAAATCTCTTGCTCAAACTCTCCTACATTCTGGAATTTTGTTACAGCTGACCTGGAAAACTCATAGAACATTCTACAGAAAAATGTTTGAAAACCATATATCTGATATGGATCTAGTATCCAGAATCTAAAATGAACACTTTTAATGCAACCACAAAAGGTAAGTGTCATGATTAAAAAAAAAAAAAAAAAGATATTTCAGAGATAGACAAATGGCCCACAAGCATACAGAAACATGCTTGATAGCATTAGTTATTAGTTATGAGGGAAATGTAAATTGAAGCCACAAGGAAATACCACTGCATACTCACTAGGACGCTTATAATAATAATAATAATAAAGAAAAATAATAAGTCTTCATAAGACTATGGAGAAACTGGAACTCTTGTGCACTGATAGTGAACATACATAATTTTGCAACCACTGTTGAAAACAATTTGTTAGTTCTTCACAAAGTTTCATACAGTTTTTGCACTTCACCCAGGAATTTCATGCTAGGCATAAACTAGAAAGAAATAAAAATAAGTACCGAAGCAAATACTTGTACACAAATGTTCATGGCAATCCTACTCACAGTATTCAAAAGGTACAAAAGTTGGGGAGCCATTTTCTACCATGGCGGGATGGAACGAAGAGACCCAGTCTAGGGAGACATGGAAGTCCCAAGCAGGAGCTGCCTGGGGCCATTTTCAGTTCTGCACCATTTTAAGAAAAATCCCAGGTCTCAGGACCTTTCATCCTGCTCCCTGGCTCCAGGCTCCATCCCATATATTGAATCCTATAGGTCCTTGCCAAAAGACAGAGCAGCGATGGAGTGATAGTTTTCCAGAAGGGAACCTCGTAACACATTTAAAGGGCCAGAAGAACACAACATGAGGGGTGAGCCTGGCTGAGTGAAGATTATTTGACTATATTATTCCTCTGGGATGGGCCTGAAGATGAGGTCAAAGAATAATATAGAGAGGAAGGCAACACTACTTTTGGAAAATTCTTCTTCCTTCTTCCTATGATGAGACCCATTCCTCTAGAATGTTAGCAACTGTTTTGAAACTTTCTAGTCAATGGAACACGGTAAAAGGCTATGAAACTTCTAAGAAGAAAAGAGTAAGAACACTGATTAGTGTATAAGCCTGTTCTGGTGGGCATCAACTTTGGACTTTTCTTCGTGGAAGTACCTTTCTAAATTCCCTTTCCACACACTTTGTATCTCCTTCCCTCTACTTTGCTATCTTATTTAATCCCTTTTCCTGTTTTCTTCCTGGTTTGATAGCTTACCTTCCCTTTACCTAAAACTGGCTGGAGTCTTGCTACAGACTGGCTACAATGCATTTTACACTGATATATTTTTATTTTATTTTATTGTGATTTTGGTGAAAGTTTACAGAACAAATTCATCTTCCATACAGCAGCTTACATACACTTTATCTCATGATATTGGCTGCAGTCTCCCACAATGCAACAGCTCTCTTCCCACTTCCTCCCCATAGCCACCTCTTCCCTGTGTCCTTCCCTCCCATGCACTCTTGCCCCCTCCCACAAGCTGTCTCCCTGTGCATACACAGCCCTTCTATTCTCCCATGATTGATCTCTCCAAGGAGTAGATCTATCTAATACAAATGTTCAGTTTATATGCCTTTCTTTTGTTTGGCTGGAAGCTAAAGGGGAGGGGAAAAAAAAAGGAGCTCTGGTGGTGTAGTGCCTAAGACATTTGACTGATAACCAGAAGTCTGGTGGTTCAAACACACCAGCCACTCCTGGTTGCTAGTGGGTTCAATTCCAGACCTGAAGGGCAGCTAGCTAGTGGCATAGTCCCAGGGGTTCCACCAAGCTCTATCAGACCAGCAAACTTGGTATCTTTTTTTTTTCCCCAAAAATGATTTTGAGTTTTGTTCTACATTGTTCTCCACTCTATCCAGGATCTACTACAGAGATTCCCCTCTAAGTGCTCAACAGTGGTAGCCGGGCACCATCTAGTTCTTCTGGTCTCATAGTCACATAGGCTAAAGCTCGCATGGTGTACCAATCCCTTGGACTCATTGTTTCCATGCATCTTTGGTTTTCTTCTTTCTTCTTTGTTGTGGAAGAGGAAAGATTGATTGTTGCATCTAGATGGCCACTTGCAAGCTTTTAAGATCCCTGTCACTACTTGCCAAATCAATGTACATTGATTTTTGATTGTAAGCTTCAATATGCCACATAATTTTATTACTCTTGAGTATCTGAAAAGCAGAATTAATAGTGGTCTGGACGTTACATTAAGAAAAAAAAAAAGATGTAGAAAAAACGCAAATGTCTTTCAGAATAGGTAAATGGATAAACATATTTTGGTATATACATACAATGCAATTTTATTCAGTCATAAAAAAGTACCATTATATGCAACATGTATGAAACTTGAAATCATTATGATAATTGAAAGAAGCAAGCACAAGTACTCACAGTTAGTATAATTCCATTTCAATGAAATGTTCCCAATAGGGAAATCAATACAGACAGAAAACAGGTTGGAAGTTGCCAAAGTCTGGGACAAGTGCTTAATGGGCACAGGACTTTATTTGGATGTGATGGAAATGTTATGGAACAAGGTAGAAGTCATAGCCTCACTTCACTGCAGATATACTAATGGCTATTGAATTGTTGACTTTCAAATGGTTATGTTACATGGATTTCACCTCAATATTAAAAAAAAAAATAGTATTATCATAGTTTTAAAGGGTAAGGATAGGGAAATACAAAGAACTTAAACATCAAAAAGCATACAGAACTTCAGAGGCAGATCTTAGATCATGTCAGTCACTCAGCTCTAATTCCATGATCTTAGTATATTCACTTCCATCCATATGACAGGTTCTGCAGTCAGGTTGCCAGTATTTGTACACCAGCGTCACCACTAACTCCATATGGGAACTTAGTCATGTCAGTTAACCACTGAAAGTCCCGTATTTCTAAAATACAAAGTGTAGATGGACCTGCAGGCTGTGGCACTGCATTGGAATGACCCTAACATAGAGACCTATGCAAGTTTCTCAATAGAGCCATGGGTGCATATAAACTCCCCCAAAAAACAAATTCATTCCCACCTAGTCTTTTCCAACTCATAGAGAGCCCCACAGGGTTTCCAAGGCTGTAAATCTTTAAGGAAGCAGACTGCCTCCTCTTTCTTCCATGGAGTGGCTGGCAGGTATGAGCCACTCCCCTTTTGGTTAGCAGCCAAATTGGCTTAACGACTACACCACTAGAGATCCTTATGGGTGCATAAAAGCACTTAATAAATGTTAGATAGTATTATCTCAGTTTTCTAATTTATAATCATGAAATACATTGCTGCCTAGAGCTTCCTCAGTTTAAGGGTAAATTAAATGTAACAGGGAAAGCACATTGGATCAGTTACATCAAAGTCTGAGTTGCTGGATCTACTACTTACAAACTGTATGACCATTGAAGAATTAGTTATATGTTCTGAATTCCATTATCTTCACCTGTCAAAAAATACTACTATATCATGAATAACTCAAAACAGTGATAGCCTATCTGATAGATAAGGAGCTCTGGTACGGTAGTGGGTAAGGTATTTGGATCCTAAACAGAAGAGTGGTAGTTCCAACCGACCAGCTGCTCCAGGGGAGGAAGATGAGGCACTCTCCTTCCATAAAGATGTACAGCTTGGAAATCCAGTGGGGGTTTGTATGAGTTGGAAATGATTCAAGGGCAGGTTTTTTTTTTTGTTTTGTTTTAATCTGATATAGAGAAGCTGTGGTGGTGCAGTGGTTAAAGCACTTGGCTGGTAACCAAAAGGTCAACAGTTCAAATCAGTTGCTCAGTAGGAGAAAGACAAGGCAGTCTCACTATTCTACTCTGTCCAATAGGTTCACTATCAGTCAAAATCAACTCAACAGCAGTGTTACTTATTTTTTTTGGAGGGGTGGTTGTGGTAGCAGTTATATGATGTGTAGTTATTGTTAGTTGCTGTTGAGTCAGCTCTGATTCATGGCAAGCCTTCATATAATGGGATGAAATGTTGCCTGGGCTTGTGCCATCATCATGATCACTAGTATATGTGAGTCCATGACATATAGTAAACACACAATAAATGTGTAGCTATAATAATGATAATATTTGTATTTCATTGCCATATTCTTCATTCCTAATAAAACATGCATATATGCCTTCCAATGAAACTTTGGTTCCCTCTGAATATAATTAATTGAAATTTACCATAAGAATTTCATGAAATACACATGTTTGTGTGTGTGTGTTGTTGTTGTTGTTGTTGTTGTTGTTAAGTGCCATTGAGTCGTTTCCGACTCATAGCGACCCCATGCACGGCAGAACAAAACACTGCCCTATCCCGCGCCAGCCCCACAATCCCTGCTATACTTGAGCTCATCATTACAGCCACCGTATCAATCCATCTCGTTGAAGGCCTCCCCCTCTTTCGTCAACCCTCCACCCTACCAAGCATGACATCCTTCTCCAGGGAATGGTCCCTTCTTACAACATGACCAAAATAGGTGAGACGAAGTCTGGCCATTCTTGCTTCCAAGGAGCATTCCAGCTGCACTTCCTCCAGGACAGATCTGTTAGTTCTTTTAGCAGTCCACGGTACTTTCAGCATTCTTCACCAGCACCACAACTCAAAAGCATCAACTCTTCTTCGGTATTCCTTATTCATTGTCCAGCTCTCACATGCATACGAGGCGGTTGGAAATACCATGGCTTGTGTCAGGCGCACCTTAGTCTTCAAGGAGACATCCTTGCTCCTCAGCACTTGAAACAGTTCCTTCGCAGTTGACTTTCCCAATGCTACACATCTTCTAATGTGTGTGTATATGTGTGTTTATGTGCCTGCATATGGAGAGAGACAGAGAGCAAGACTGAGTTTTCAAATTGAAGTTTTAGTACTACAATTTCCCACAAATAGAATGGAATGCCATTTCTAGAGTGCTGTTCTACACACACATATACACACACTCACACTTCAGGGGAGAAAAGACCTTTTCTCTTTATAGACGATATTAGAGAAGTAACATCCTCAGAACTTCTAAAAAAACAAACCAACCTCACTGCTATGGAGTCGAATCCACTCATAGCAACTCCTCCTTGAGTTTCCGAGGCTGTGTCTCTAAGGAAGTAGATTGTGCAATCTTCCTTCCAAGGAATGGCTGTTGGGTTTGTACCTCCAGCCTTCTGGTTAGCAGTCAAATGCTTTAGGCACTACACCTCCAGAATTTCTAAAGAACTTGAGTTTGATTCATCTGTTGCTTAAAAAAAATATATATCAATACGTTTCATATCTGAGAATTTGAAGCACCCATGATTGAAAACGTTATTTAGTTTACTTGAAAAGTGAATATATTACTTATATGTGAGATTCTGATTCAAATATTATTTTGCAATAATGGCAGAATAGATGTGGACTTAAATCCTTATGTTACGTTGTTGTCAGGTGTCGTCAAGTCGTTTGCGACTCGTAGCAACCCCATGAACAGCAGAACAAAACACTAATCAGTCCAGCACCAGTTCCAGGATCCCTGCTATACTTGAGCCCATCATCATAGCCACCATGTCAATCCATCTCGTTGAAGGCCTCCCCCTCTTTTGTCGACCTTCCACTCTACCAAGCATGACATCCTTCTCCAGGGAATGGTGCCTTCTGACAACATGACCAAAACAGGTAAGACTAAGTCTGGCCATTCTCGCTTCCAAGGAGCATTTCGGGTACACTTCCTCCAGGACAGATCTGTTAGTTCTTTTAGCAGTCCATGGTACTTTCAGCATTCTTCACCAGCAACACAACTCAAAAGCATCAACTCTTCTTCAGTCTTCCTTATTCATTGTCTAGTTCTCATATGCATATGAGGTGATTGGAAATATCCTGGCTTGTGTCAGGCGCACCTTAGTCTTCAAGGTTAGTTCCTTCCTGGTTGACCTTCCCAATTCTACACATCTTCTAATGTCCTGACTGCTGCTTCCATTGGCATCAATTGTAGGACCAAGCAACATGAATTCATTGACAACCTCAATCTTCTCTCCATTTATTGTGGTGCTGCTCATTGGTCCAGTCGTGAGGATTTTTGTTTTCTTTATATTGAGATGCAATCCATACTACAGACTATTCTTTAACCTTCCTCAGTAAGTGCCTCAAGT
>NW_006922472.1:348669-354042 GCF_000298275.1 Orycteropus afer afer
TTTGTCTGCTCTTCAAAATCTGTTCAGCTCTTTTATCTTGTCATTTCTTCCATTTGTTTTAGCTACTCTCCACTCCTCACAATTATTTAACTATGTTACTTAGATTTTTAAAAATATTTAAATTCACTGAAAGGAGCACTAGTGGTACAGTGGTTGCTGCTAAGGAAAAAGTTTGAACCTACCAGCTCCTCCACGGGAAAAAAAAAAATTGTAGTAGTTTGTTTTTGTAAAGATTTATATCTTGGAAATGCTTTGAAGTAGTTTTACTGAGCCTAGAACTCTTAGTCTAAAATATTAGAACAGATATGTTTATCTCAAAATATTGCTTCAATTAAAGATAATACGTGATAAAAAAGCTTAGCAATACTTTCCCACATCTACCTTTACATTAAAAAATTTTGAACTCCTAATTCGATAATTTCTATTTTAATATTGACATGTGTAAGTAAAACTTCCTAAGATACAGTTTCTTATTTTTTTGTACAATTACATAACATGTATGCATATGCTTATATACACTAATTTATACTATTTTAATGGAGATAAGTTATTAAATTTGTTGAAATCAGCAAAATATTTCTTGTTTTATTGGTAACATGTATTTGGAAGAGAAATTATAATTTAATTTTGTCTTTGCTTTCACTGTTTTTTTAAGATTCTAACTACTTTTAAAATTTATTTTCTTAATAAAATCCCTTAGAAACATGCACAAATTTGAGATATTATTAGAAATAAAATACTGTTTTGTTTGCTCAGCACATTTTGTTTAATGTTAATGTCTTTTTATTGAGGAGTAATATTTCAAAAAATGCTATGAATATTTTCCTTGTTATACTTCAGTCAGCACTTTCAGGAATGGATCAGATAGATTAGGGGTAAAATGGCAATACAATCTGAAGGCTGAAAGTTTAAGTGCAAGAAAATCTAGACATAGTGAAGGCATAGTTGTCATAGCAACATTATCTTGCAGTGTTCATATTATCCTTTTGCTCACTAGAAGTATTTCAAAGTTCTGTAGAGTTAGTCCAATGGTAGGGATATATGGTCTGTGTGCATTTAATATAGAACTCTAAGGTATTGTTACAACAGTCCATATTCAGTGGAAGAAACATTTTTTGTAAAATTTAAAACACCGGGTATGCTCATTTGAAGGAGATTTCTATTGCTATAACCAGCACGGAATGATGTATAGTTAAGTCCAACATTTTATATTTTTTCAGAAAGGAAAAAGAAAAAAGCATCTGTTAATGATACAGTAAAATCATCCCAAGGAGTTACTATTTTTTTTTTTCTCAGCATTTTCAGTGATTTATGTAATAAAGCAGCAACCGTTATCAGTTTTCTTTTACTAGAGAGTGTTGTCTATTTTGTCTTAACGTGTGTAATTCTCAGTATAGCCATTGCTTTTCTCATCCTTTTGATGTCCTTCATTCTATTTTCTAAATGTGTTGTTGTTGTTGTTATGAGCTGTTGAGTCGGACCTGACTCACAGCAACTCCTCCTTAAGTATCCCAGGCAGTATCACTACGGAAGTAGATTGCCCAACCTTCCTTCCAAGGAGTGGCTGGTGGGTTTGAACTGCCAGTCTTCTGGTAAGCAGTCAAGTGCTTTAGGCATTATGTTACCAGAACTTCTTTTTCTAAATGTACCAGCAAATTAACCATATTGTGTACAAATTAATTTCATAAGCTGATTCTTATTTGATCTTTTGCTAGAAAATAAACAATAGAATTTTTACACTGGAGAACACAATTGTGAAGTAAACATTTTGTCTATATAGGAAATACTTTCTACTGGCTGAACTGATTAAAATTGTTCATGCAATCTACCACCGAACTGACACATATGTGCATAATAAATCATCATAAAATGAGAAGATTAGAAAATAAGATATAAATGGAAAAAAAGAAAAATAAAATGGTAAGTATAGAAATATAATACACATAAAAATGAACCTGAGTGATTTGTAAAATCTACTTCTACTTCAAATATGTAAGGAAATTTTCCAACAAACTTACGATATTTTAAGCACACATATTTTAAAAAATGGCTTCTATATGATCAAAACTTCAAAATGACAAACCTCATTTAAAAACTAATCACTTCTGAAATTTTTGTTGGGTACAAACATATCATATCTATTGTTTCAAGGAACATTAATGATCGAGTAATTAAGAATGCATGTTATTTGGCCCATTCAGAATTATTAAAGGGAAAGTAGTGCTGTAATTTAATATATGGGAGTCTTTTTTCAGGTCTCTGAGTAACAAAAACAATCAAGTGTAGAACTCTTAGCTGAGCTGTTGGCTGTTCAGAAGCACCCAGAGACACCCTGGAGGAAAGATCTGGAAGTCTGCTTCGGAAAAGTCACAGCCCTGGAAACCCTGTGGAGTGGCTCTACTCTGACACACATGGCGTCGCCATGAGTCAGAATGGACTACGTGGAAGCTGGTTGGCCTTTCTTCCTATTCATTTTCTCACTCTAGGTGGAGCTTGGTTCAATCTATTTTAGAACACATTTGTGAAGTTCTCTAGGTAAAATGAGACACTTCTGGGGAGGGGATATATGGTATTAAAGTTATTAGTGGTATGGCCCAGGACGACACGACACAGTTCTTCAAGTGTCTGGTAACTTTTCACAAGGACATAATAATGCATTGAACGAAATCGCGTAAACAGCAAGTGAGACTTGATAAGACAAACACCAAGCAGCTGGAAACTGCGCAGGGCGGAAGAGCAGTCCTGATGGAGGAAAACAAGTTTCACTGCAGGGCCCCAGGTCCTGAGCTTCCTCACTCTGGTGACGGGAGCAGGCACTATGTTACATAAGGTCGGTGATCGCGGGCTAGCTTTTCTAACACGTACTTTGGTTCCTTTTTAATTTATTTGGTGTCCGCAGGAAATTTCAAGGATTTCTTTTTTCCTTTAATTAAAGTGTAGCCAAATTAACTATATTTCGTGTTTGATTCAGATGGAGCAAAATATTTTTTTTCAGATTTGATTATTCTACCTTGTATAGGAGCTCTGGTAGCATAGTGCCTAAGGCACTTGACTGCTAATCAGAAGGCTGGCGGTTCAAACCCACCAGCCACTCCTCGGAAGGAAGGTTGGGCAATCCTACTTCCGTAGTGATACTGCCTCGGAAACCCAAGGAGGGGTCGCTATGAGTATGAGTCGGGGCCACGGGACGGCACGTAACAACAACAACAACCTTGTATAGTGCCTAAGGCATTTGACTGCTAACCAGAAGGTCAGAAGTTCAAACCACTGGCCACTCCTGGGAAGGAAGATCGGACAATCTACTTCTGTAGAGATACCGACTCAGAAACCTAAGGAGGGGTTGCTATGAGTGGAATCTGACATGATGACAATTTTTATTTATTTATTTATTTTTACCTTCTGTATTGTTACAGAACTGGTGGTAACAAACAACAGTTTCTCTGCAGCTGTTATCCATAAGTTAGAAATGTGCACACCTGGCAGGCAGGAGAAATGCTACTGTTAACGTTATATTCTGGCAAAACTGTGCTCTATCTAACTCTTGATGCAGCACTCCTCTCACAGTTTGATCTCAGGTGCTTGGAGAAGCCTTCAGCCAGCTGCTCGACCTGCAGATTTTGGGTTTCTGAGCCCTGGTAACCCTAAGAATCAGGAGAAACATTCAGTCTGCTGTCTGACCCATGGGTTTGGATCTTGTCAACCCCCATAATTGTGCGAGCTATTTCCTTGAAGTAAATCTTTCTAAATATATTTAAATATACAGTTGACTGCTTTTGCTACTCTAGAGAATCTAGCCTAAAACAGAAACCTTGATTAAAATTTCTGTTAAAGATAGGCAGCTTAAAGGAAAGCATGCAGAATTGGAGTGGTGGTAAGAAAGAGAGTTTTCATACACCTATATGGTAATGTGTAACAGAGGTTTGTGCTGAAGAGCGAATAAAACATATATGTGATGGCAAAATGGTTAATGTATATAAGAAGTATGTACTAGATCCATTTCAGAAATTGTTCATTTCTTACATTCTTCTTTGACTTTACCAACCTTTATCAATCTTTAGGGAGCTCTGGCGGCATAGTGCCTAAGGCATTTCACTGCTAACCAGAAGGCTGGCAGTTCAAACCCACCAGCTACTCCTTGGAACGAAGAGCCACCCTCCACTTCCATAGAGGTACCACCTCAGAAACCCAAGGAGGGGTGACTATGAGTGGAATAAACCCAACAGCAGTGAGTTTTTTGCTTTTGTTTTTAATTTACCAGTCTTTAGTCAAACTTCTCTCTTCCCCACAAGCCCTAAACTTGGGTTTCCATCCAAGTCTTAACAAGCACTAACATACAAAACATTGTCTCTTAATAGTTCTTCCTGAGAATTTGCCACAGTGAGAGACACATTTTCTGCCAGACTACACTGACCATATTGTCTGCTCACTGGCCTTACCTACCCTATTTCCTCTTAAAACACTTAGTGGCCCCATGTAACCCTCCTTAGAAAAGTCTGTTGTTGTTGGTTATTTGATTTTGAGACACTTTTAAATTTCTAAAATAAGTCACTCCTTGTCTAATTCTGGGTTTGTTTTTATATGATATATTTTGTTACATATTATTACTTCATATCTTCTCTCAGAAGCAGTATATCATTTCATATGCTTATCCTGATTAATTCTCCTTCACCCAATGACATTTTAGCTATCCATTAAACTTTACCTGAATTAACATGATTAAAATTTGTATCTTCCAAAAATCTCAGCATTTTTTAACCTTTCAGAGTTTGAAAAAGATACATTAGCTCCCTAGAGGAAAAAAAAAAAAAAAGTAGGGATTTACTAAAATTTTTATTTACAGTCCACAAAGACTCAACACCAAACACTTGTGATATATCTAGGAAAATCATGTTGTTGTTGTTGTGTGCTGTCAAGCCAGACCTGACTAATAGCAACCCCTCCTTGGGTTTCTGAGGCAATATCACTATGGCAGTAGATTGCCCCATCTTCCTTCCGAGGGTTTGAACTGCCAACCTTCTGGTTAGCAGTCAAGTGTGGGACAAAAGAAATCTAAAAGGATACCCACAGTTTTAATTCTTTCAATATAATATCCATGGAAAATATATCAATTATTACTTCAAAATACTTATCTCCTAATTTGACCAGTAACTAAATGTGCTGCAGTAGGTATATATACATACACACATACATACATATATATATGTCCTAGTCTGAGACAGACTAGGAAGAAGGAAGAGGTCGTCCACTTCTCAAAAAATTGGCCAGGGAAAACCTTATGATAGCAAAGAAACACTGTTTGGTACATTACCGCGCACCTTTAGGAATAGTCCGTTTAGGCTAAAAGGCTCTCAAAATAGGACTGGGAAAGAGCTG
>NW_006922472.1:357262-364287 GCF_000298275.1 Orycteropus afer afer
TCTTCTTATGTATTTCACTTTTTTCAGAAGCTGAATTGAAACTCATCATATTTTCATCTTTTTGTATCTCAGTAAACTAGAGTAAAAGAGGAATCTGCACAATATATATTGTAAACTCAAAGTTTTGAATTTATTTAACTTAAATTTTAAGTTATTGAATTAAATGTAATACTTTTCTTCATGGTGTGCTCACCTTAAATTTGTACAGGAAATTTTAATCTTTGAAAAGCAAGACAAGGACACAATTTTAAATGAAGTAAAAGGAAAACATGAGTCTCTCTTTTTTCTCCCCACACTGTTATCCATTCTCTTGAGTTTTGAGGAACTACACTGCCGGCTGACCAAGACAATGGAAACATACTCTGCTGATAGCAGGAAATGGGAATTTGGATGCTCTGTACACACATACACATAAAATGATAGATAGACATGTGATGTTGTTAGGGTTAGTTGCCACCAAGTCAGCTCTGACTCATGGAAACCTTACGCATAACTGAGAGCAATGTTCCCTGGTCCTGCACCATCTTTCTGACCTTTGGCATGTTTGAATCCATGGTGGTCATTATGTAGTGCCTTTCTACCTAGGGGCTCATCTTCCAGCACACTCATAGAGGATTCTGTGGAGAACCACAGGATTTTCATTGGCCAGTTTTTAGGAGTGGAGAGTCAGGCCTTTCTACTCTGTCTTAGTCTGGAAGCTCCACTGAAACCTCTCTACCATGGATGACCTTGCTGTTTTTTTGTAAAACTGATGGGATGGTTTCCAGAATCATAGCAACACAAAGTTTACTGCAGTATGACAGACTGATGGAAAGATGCTAGATATCAGTACTGAACCACAGGTTTGGATCTTGTAATATGGACAGGAGATATTTCTTATTTTACCCTCTTTTTCTTTCTTTTTTTTAAATCTGATCTAAGGAAGTCAAGAAAGGAATGTAGGAATTAAAGTAGTATAGAGATTATTGACATTATAAGGAAATTTTGTGTCAATCAAAAGCAATAATACTAAATTGATGGACAGCTTGATCAAGTTATCAAAATGGTTATGAACCCATATTTTTCTTATTCCTTGAGCAAGTTGCCCTGGCATTTTTTTAAAAAATGACTGAAGAACTATCATTGCTGGATAGCACTTGGGATTAGAATGAAAGTCTTCTTCAAAGGCATTGAAGACTTTAGCTGTTATTCTCCATGTTTTTGTCAATTTATTATATTTTTTAAAAATTTTCTCTCTGATGTTTCAACAACATATCTTGTTAATGCTTAGTTAAATTTATGTTTACTCATTTCCACGAAAATGGAAGAAACATGATAGCTTTAGAGTAGAAATTACTATACACCATTTGTTCTATTTTTATATGAATGAAAAATTAGCAAGAAATGTTTAATATCTAACTGAATGTATTCTACTTCAAGAGAAATAACACATATAATTCAAGTCATTGAAATCTTAAATTATTTTAGGTTCTAAAAGTATAACTTATTTTTAACCTGTTACTAAGTATTTATAAGTATTTTTTTATGAGTGTGAAATAATAAAATGGAATCATGTAAATTTGGGTTTCAAACTCAATTCTGACATCTACTTGCTCTGCAATCAGGAGCAAGTTCTTTAAGCCTTCATTGCAAATGTGTCAAATTTGGGTACATTATTCTCTTGCTTGACATGCTATTGTTAGGTGTAGCTGAATTGCCACAACTCACAGTGACCTTATGTACAACGGAATGAACACTGCCCAGTCCTGGGCCATCTTCACAATCCTTGCTGTACTTGAGCCCATCAATGCAGCCACTGTGGTGACTCATCTCTTGTAGAGTATTCCCCTTTGTCATTGACCCTTTATTCTACCAGGTATGCTATCCTTCTCCAGGGAAGGTCCTTTGTGATAACAGGACCACAATAGGTGAGATGAAGTCTGGCCATTCTCGCTTCAAAGGAGTGATCTGGCTATACTTCCTCCAGGAGAGTTTTGTTCCTTCCTCTGCAGCCAAGGTATTTTCAGCTTTCTTCCCGAACACCACAATTCAAAGGCATCAGCGCTTCTTTGGTCTTCCTTATTCATTGTCCAGCTTTCACATGCATATGAAACCATTATGAGACCATGGTTCGACTTGAGGCACCTTAGTCTCCAAAGAGACATCTTTGCTCTTTAGTACTTTAAAGATGTCTTTTGTAGCAGATTTCTCCAGTGCAATACAACATCTGATTTCTTGAGTGATGCTTCCATGGGTGTTGACTGTGGATCTAAGCAGAATGAAATCCCTCAAAACCTCATTCTTTTCTCCATTTATTGTGATATTACTTGTGTAAGCAGGAATAAATGACATTAAATTGGAGCTCTTATTATCATGGAAAAGCATATTTCATGATGATAAATTTAAATGGAATTTCTGATTTTCCACTTAGATGATTAAATAATTTGCTTTTGGGAAAACAGGAATAGGTTTGGATATTTATATAGTTGATATTTATATTCTTTTCTCTCTCTCATTAGAAATAAAAATTGCTTATTTATACACAGATTTTTTATATTGTAGTGTTGTTGTACATACTTGAACTACATGTCATGTTTCCTAGGAAAGGAATCACCTTCCCCAAAATTTTATGTCATTTTCTTTATATAACGTGGATTTCATTCAGGTATTATTATAGGAGATTTTCTATGCTTCAATTTAATTCGTTCATCATTAACCTTTTTCCCTACATGATCAGAACCTTGTTCTTGTAATAGGTACACTATCATGTAATTACACTGAATACAACCTCTGTACCTACATATGCATTAAGTACAAGAAAAAACTAAATTCCAATTATTTCTCTGTGTGAGCTGTTGAAAGGCTACTGCTTAGTCTTATTCTGTTTATGGTGGTGGACGTTTGAAGTCATTGTTAAACATTTAATTGGTATTTACTATTTATCAATAGTAGATTTCCTTGAAACAAGAAGAGTCAAAGCATTATCTCTATATCAGATATGAAAAATGACATAAAACATTGACTTTTACAAAGTAACAGTAAAAAGAAACTTCAAAAAATCAGATGAGTAGAAATGTTTTCCATTAATTTTTCAATTGATTTTGGACATAATTTAAATATAATCACAAAATATTTATATAAAATATAAATCCAATATTTATACGTAGTTATAAAAAATGGTTGCTTCATTGGCTAAATTGTTTAAGTATTTTTAGGCCATGATATATTTAGGACATATTCTAAATGAGGCAAAGTTATGGCAAACAGAATTATGGATATTTTGAATATGCTAAACTTCTTGCATAAATTTAATACTTAGTCTCCATGGTTTAAGAAGTAAAATAAAAGGGATTAAATTAACAGCTTGGTGATTCAGAGAACATTTATTATTACCATTCAGGGAAGATATATTGAATCATCTATACAATTTTCATCCTTAAATTATATACTTAAGAGCAATTAAAAGAAACATCATCCTCTTGAGAATTTATGTATTAAGTAAATGTTGCAATAGTGTTAATTCCCTATATAGTGGAGACTATAACTCCGAAATATTTTAGAAATAATAAAGAATTTCAATTACTTTCTCCACTCTAATTTTGAATATGTCCTGCTATGTGACCTCTTAGTTATGTAGAAAAGTGTTTAGATATCTAGCATCAATCAGGAGAAGTTCTGAGTGAAGTAAATTATCTGAAGATTCCTATCTAAGGATGAATCCCCTTGAAGAAGAAGTTTGAGATGGCTATTTAGAAGAAGGAACTCTTGTGGCATAGTGCCTAAGGCACTTAATTGCTAATCAGAAGATTGGCAGTTGAAAGCCAGCAGCCACTCCTTGCAAGGAAGGTTGGACAGCCTACTTCCATAGTGATACCACCTCAGAAACCCAAGGAGGGAACACTATGAGTCTAAGATGACTGGAGGGCACATAACAACAACAACAACAACATCTAGGAAGAAGAAAAGTTGTAATGAAATCTGCCTTCACAATTAAGTTATGGATTGTCTTTGACAAAATGTGTAATTTGAAAACCTGTGGCTGTTACTATAGTTCCTTTGCACATATATTTATTAATTTAAGCATATATATGCCAAAAGAGAATAAAAGTAAAATTTAATGAGAGATGGTTATTTCTCACATTTGTTATTTTTATTATTAGCAGTATATCACTTAAGATGCTTTGGGTAGCAAATATTGACAAAATTCAAGTAAAATTGGCTTAGCAATAGACATGTGAATTTTTTCTTAATATTTCCAAACATGATGTCAATATTTAGGGTGGGCTTTAAGGCTGCATACTACAACAACTAATAACTCCACCCAGTATACCTTTTGACCTCCTGTGACTCATGTCCAGTGTGTAGATTTTGCCTTTAGATAAGTTTTCCCCACGACTATAAGATAGCTTCAACAGATGTCAAAGTAACAACTTGATGTGTCAAAATTCAAGTGAAGAGGGGAGCCACAATTTTAAGTCTATTTTATATGAGTAGTGGTCTTTTCCCAGAAATACTCTACACCAGTCTGCAATGAACCAAGCATTTAATGCTACACCCATATCTAGTAGATTCTAGGCTTAACATGACATGAGTAAAAACGGATAATGTTGTTAGGTGCCATTGAGTCATGTCTGACTCATAGCGACCCTGTGCACAGCAGAAGGAAACATATTAGAGAGTCAATAGCAAAGACATCTACACAAACATTTACTTGTTATTAAAAAAATTGTTTTTTTCAGTCTTAACAAAAATAACAGCAAGGATAATAGTCTTTGGGAATACAAGAACTCGAGGACCTGAGGAAGCTGACGGTACTCTGTTTATGACTCAAGGATTAGCAGCAATAACAAAATTAGAGTAGTGACAAGAGATAAAAATGGCTTCACACAGCTTGCTGGAAGAAAGCAAGCCAGGAAAGAATGACAGTGGCTCTAAAAAAGGTGTATAATGATGTATTGTGTTGGGCAAATCTGTTGCAAAAGACTTCTTTAAGGTGTTGAAACACAAAGCTGTCACTCTGAGGAATAAATTGTACCTGACCCAAGCTGTGCTATTTTCAATTGCCTTTTATGCATGTGAAAGCTGGACGATGAATAAAGAATGAATTGACAAATCTGAATGACAGTGTGCTGGAGAATACTGAACAGTAGAACAGAAGAGAATATTGCCTGACAGAAGCATGAGGAAATTTGTCTTGGAGGACGCTCAGCCAGAATGTTTCTTGGAAACTAGTATGGTGAGGTTTTGTCTGACGTATTTTGGGCATATGATCAGGACGGTCCAGTCCCTGGAGTAGGATATCATGCTTTGGAAAACAGAGGGGCAATGAAAACGAAGAAGCCCCTCAATGAGACGGACTGAGACTGTGACTGAAACACTGGGATCAAGCACAGCCACCACTATGAGGACAGCACAGGAAAGGAAGTGCTTCTCTGTGTTCTATACGGAGTCGCTATGAAGCTTTCCTCAGAAGGAAGGTTGGGCAATCTACTTCCGTAGTGATACTGCCTTGGAAACCCAAGGAGAGGTCGCTATGAGTCGGGGCCGACTCTACAACACATAACAACAACAATACGAAGCCTAGCCAACTCCAAAGCACCTAACAACAACAACAACATTCAAAAAGTCTTGTGACAATGTCTTCAAAGAAAAATAGGTGAGAAATAGACTACTGCTCTTTCTTTCTATAGGCTAACTAACACAGGTTGCCTAGGGAACCTCTCTCTTTTTAGGAAGTCTCATTCTCAACTCTTGGCACTCAGAAGAAAGAAATGTTAAATGAAGACAGTAGGTTACTGAAAAAGTTAACAAACTTACATCAGTGGACAAAGTTTTGATTTACTGCCAACTTACAAAAGCCTTTTGTATAATATACATTATATTCTCTTACTAAACCTACAATTTTCAAAGAGAATGGGAAGATATTCAATGGTGTGGGAAACAGTATTGACATAATAAAAATATTTCTAACAGAAATGATGACACAAAAATGATCAGATACATTGGTCTTCCACAAATATTAATATTAACATAAAGCTGTTCTCTGGTTGTACTTGTCTAGACAGTGACCATTCTCATTTCTAACACAGGTACATAGGTTAATACATGTGGGAAGTCAGAATTAAAAGTCATTTACCAGAAACATTATGCTAATTATTTCACGTAGAGTTCACAGGAGTAGATATATTTCTCAAGAGGAAATCTGTTATATTTTATATATTAAATGTATATTAACATATTAAAAACAATAATTCATTTAACATTATTTTTCTGCCATAGAAATTTTTACCATTGTTGCATAAAAATATATACAATTTGCATTAAAAAAGTCATGCTTTCCAAAGGCTTACACTATGTTACCCTAATGAAAGCCAAGGTATTTTTTAACAGCTACTGACTGTCTAAAGTTTTTTTTCTTTTTTTGGTATGTCACGTTCAGTACTTCATTAAATCAGGATCCTACTCTCATAAATTTGGCTATTTGAAATGAATCTGTAATACTTCCTTAGTTTAGATTATTACAAGTAGAATTATGGTTCCAGCACTAATTATTAAAACAATGATAATAATAACATAAAATGACAAATTGTCTTGTAAGCATATTTACCTGTTTCTTCGTAATCAACATCATTATAAGAACAGACCCAATCATCCAACCTGGCCTACGTTCTTTATTTTACTTTCGGAAAATATATTCTATCCTGAAATATACTCATGAATTTGAATTTTGTTAATGTGAATTCTGGTTAATTCTGTTTAATAATTAAAATATCTTCATTTTATAATATTTCTTTGGTCAATTTTTCTATTGACAATCATTTCTTCGTTTTTAACATGAAAGATCATACAATGATTTAAATATGTTTTATGCTACCTTAAAAGGCATGCATTTCCCAGAAATTTTATAACAAAGCATTTTAATCTTTCCTTCCTTCCTTCCTTCCTTCCTTCCTTCCTTCCTTCTTTCTTTTTTCCCACCACTCTGTCCGTTTGTCGTATTGTGGTGCCTTGCATATTGCTGTGATACTGGAAGGGATGCCACAGGT
>NW_006922472.1:365137-371354 GCF_000298275.1 Orycteropus afer afer
GGAGTGGCTAGTGGGTTTGAACCGCCAGCCGTCTGGTTAGCAGTCAGGTGCCTTAGCCACTATGCTACCAGAGCTCCTATCACGAACATTACTGGAATTGAAACATTTAGCATAGTGTCATGATACAAAATCAACATACAAAAATCAGTTGAATTCCTCTATACCAGCAAATAGATATCTGAAAAGGAAATAAAGGAATCAATACCATTAATTCATAGCGACCCCTCTTTGGGTTTCTGAGGCAGTATCACTATGGAAGTAGATTGACCAACCTTCCTTCCGAGAAATAGGATGGTGGGTTTGAACCACCAGCCTTCTGGTTAGCAGTCAAGTGTCTTAGGCACTCTGCTACCAGAGCTACCAGAAAAATAAAATACCTGGCAATAAATGTTACCAGGGACACAAAAGACTTGTACAAAGAAAACTATAAAACAATACTCCAAGAAAGTATAAGAGATGTAAATAAATAGAAGAACATACCATGCTCATGGATAGGAAGAATGAACATTGTGAAAATTTCAATAAAATGTCAATGAAAATCTATACATTCAATGCAATCCTGATCCGGATTCCATCACCAATATTTTAAGGACATGAAGAAACCAATCTTCAATTTTATATGGAGAGGAAAGAGACCTCATATAAGCAAAGCACTGTGGAAGAAGAAGAAGAAGAAAGTAAGAGTGCTCATACTCTCCAATCTTAAAACATACTATACAGTCATAATAGTCAAACAGCCTGTTACTGGTATGGTGACAGACACATAGACCAGTAGAAAAGAATTGAGAACTCAAAAATAGATCCATCCACCTATGGTCAACTGATCTTTGACAAAGGGCTAAAATCCATTAGATGGGGAAGAGACAGTCTCTTTAACAAATGGTGCTGGCAAAACTGGATATCCATTTGCAGAGAAATGAAACAAGATCCAGACCTCACATCATACACAAAAACCAACTCCAGATGAATCAAAGACTGAAATGTAAAACCTAAAACTAAAAGTACATCAAAGTGAAAATAGGAGTAAGTAATTATCTATGGCATTAATAGACTACCAAACAGAAGTAAAAATGCACAAACAGCAGAAGATAAACTAGATGACTGGGACCTTCTAAAAAATCAAATATATATTCATATCAAAAGACTTCTCAAAAAGAGTAAAAAGAGAAATGACAGACAGGGAAAAAAATATTTGTCAATGGCATAGTTGACAAGTGACTTATGTATAAGTTTGGCAGACTATATTTCTACATATGTATTTGTATATGCTGTAAGAATGTCTATATGTATAATAGAATTAACATGGCAAAGTGATGACAACTTCTTAGCCACAGCCAAATATCCTTAGGGAATGAGTCACTGGGTCCATAGACTTCTGCCCATGGTCATAGGGGACGTCAAGCTCAATTGACATAACACACTACACAAAAACATTATTCTACATCCTACTTTGGTGAGTAATAACTGGTGTCTTAAAAGCTTAAAAACAGCTATCTAAGATGGAACAATTGGTCTCTCCTCATCCAGAACAAAGAAGAATGAAGAAAACCAAAGACATATAGAAACAATTAATCTAAGGGACTAGTAGACCACACGAACCTCAGCCTACATGAACCTGTGACCAGAAGAACTAGATGGTGCCCAGCTAATACTATCAACCACTCATAAAGAGAACAAAAATATGAAACCCTGAATAGAATGGGGGGGATGTGTAACAAAACTCAAAATAATAAAAATGACCAGGTTTCTTTGTCTGATAGAGACTGCTGAAACCCCTAAGACCATCCAGGCCAGGAATTAACTCACTGTTGTGCCTTCCAGTCAAATAAACAACAGGTGTATATGGTGAACATTTATGCCAGGCATGTACACTCCTTAGAATGATCAATCATGGCAGATTAAAAGGGGAGTATTTGCACATGGGGGTAGCTCAGAGGGCAGGAATGCATATGGAAGAAGGAAACAGAGAAAAGATAACCAAAAAGAGAGAGGGGGAAAAAAATAGAACATCCCAAAATCCATGCTAAAGTGCAACGCTGTAACTGACAGAATGAACAGTTAATACTACTACTATTCAAATGTATTCACCAACTACTGTAGTCAAAGGTGAGAAAATTGAAGATTTTTTCCAACTTCTGTAGTCTGAAATTGACCAAACATGCAATCAAGATGCATAAATAACTGTTGCTGGTTGGAATACAGAAGTGGCAAATGAAGAAGCATTGGTAGTTAGAAAATACAGCTTTATGAGGAGCTATGGTAGAATAGCAGCTAAGGCACTTGACTGCTAACCAGAAGACTGGCGGTTCAAACCCACCAGACACTCCTCGGAAGGAAGGTTGGGCAATCTACTCCATAGTGATACTGCCTCAGAAACACAAGCAGGGGTTGCTATGAGTCGGGTCCAACTTGATGGCACATAAGAACAACAAACAACAATAGAAATGATGCCAGAAATCTCATGACAGAATTGTGCAAGAACAAAAATTTATTCATAGCAAATAACTTTTTCAACATAAACAGAAACTATACATGTGAGCCTCATCAGATATAATACACAGAAATCAAATTGACTATATCTGTGGAAAGAGTTAACAGAGAAATAGTATCATCAGTGAAACAAGTCCAGGAAATGGCTATGGAACAGACCAGCAATTACTCCTATGCTACTTTAAGTTGAAGCTGAAGAATATTAATGCAAGTTCCAATAAAACTCACTGCTGTTGAGTCAGATATGACTCGTAGCAACCCCTCCTTGGGTTTCCAAGTCAGTATCACTATGGAAGCAGATTGGCCCAACCTTTCTTCCGAGGAGTGGCTGGTGGGTTTGAACCACCATCCTTCTGCTTAGCAGTCAAATACCTTAGGCACTACACCACAAGAGGAGCCAAAACACAATATTGATTATATCCCATCTGAATTTAGAGAACATCGGAAAAATAGATTTGATGCATTGAACACCAATGACTGAAGGCCAGACAAAACATTATAAATGAAGAAAGCAAAAGGTCATTAGAAAGACAGAAAAGGATGAAAAGACATAAATTGACATCAGAAGAGACCCTGATACTTGCTCTAGAACTTAGAGTATCTGAAACAAATGGAAGAAACGATGAAAGAAGATAACTGAACAGAGAATTGCAAAGTCCAGCTTAAGAAGACAGATTAATGTATAACAATGAAATGTGCAAAAAACTTGCAATTAGAGAACAAAAAGGAAAGAGCATGTTTGACATAATTCAAGCAAAAATAACTGAAGAAAAAATTCAAGCCTCAAATTGCAATACTGAAAGATTCTATGGGTAAAATATTGTACAGTGCAGGAAGAATCAAAAGAAAATGAAAGAAATAAAGAATCACAGTACAAAAATAAATGGTCAATGTTCAACCATTTCAGGAGGTTACATATGATCAAAAACCAATGATATTCAAGGAAGAAGTCTAAGATGCACTGAAGGAACTGTCCAAAAACAAGACTCCAGGAATTGAAGGAATAACCATTGAGATGTTTCAACAAACAGATGCAATACTAGAGGTCCTTACTTATTTATGCTAAGAAATTTGGAAGATAACTAGTTGGCCGTCTGACTGAAAGAGGTCCATATTTACACCCATTCCAAAGAAAGGTTATCCAATAGAATGTAAAAAATATCAAACATTATCATTAATATCACATGAAAGTAAAATTTTCCTGAAAATAATTCAAAAATGGTTATTGCAGTTTACTGACCTGGAACTTCCAAAAATTCATGCTGGATTAAGAAGAGGATATGGAATGAGGGATATCATTACTGATGTCAGATGGATCTTGGTTGAAAGTAAGTAATAACAGAAAGATGTTTACCTATGGTTTATTGACCATGCAAAGGCATACAGCTGTGTTGATCATAACAAATTATTGATAATGGGAAGAATGGGAATTCTAGAACACTAATCATGCTCATGAGGAACCTGCACATAGAACATGATGCTGTCATTCAAATAGAATGAGGGGATATTGCAAGGTTTAAAATCAAGAATGGAGTGTGTCAGTTGTATCCTTTTTACCATGCTTATTCAATCTGTATGCGAGCAAATAATAGAAGAACCTGAACTGTATGAAGAGAAATGCAGAATCAGATTTGGAGGAAGACTCTTTAAGGACCTGCAATATGCAGATGATAAAATTTTGCACAAAGTAAAGATGACTTGAAGCACTTATTTATGAAGATCAAAGACATGCAGTCTCTGTGTGAAGACATACAACCTTCTGTATGGATTATACCTCAACATAAAGAAAATAACAATTTTCACAACTGGACCAATAAGCAACATCACAATAAATGGAGAAAGGTTGAAGTTCTCAAAGATTGCATTTTACTTGGATTTACAATCAACACCCATGAAAGTAGCAGTCAAGAAATCAAACATCATATTGCACTAGGGAAATCTGCTGCAAAGGACCTCTTTAAAGAATTAAAGAGCAAAGATGTCACTTTGAAGACTAAGGTTGGCATAACCCAAGCCATAGTATTATCAATTGCCTGATATGCATGTGAAATATAGACAATGAAAAGGAAGACCAAAGAAGAATTGACACCTTTGAGTGTGGTGTTGGTGAAAAATACTGAAAACACCATGTAAAAGATAATTTCATGGAGAAGTGTGCCATGCTTGGTAAAGTGAAGGGTCAGAGAAAAATGTGAAGACCCTCAACGTGATGGATTGACTCAGTGGTGCAGCAACGGGTTCAAGTATAGCAAGGATTGTGAGGATGGGACTGCACCAGAGAGTGTTTCTTCCTTTTGTACAAAGGGCAATTATGAATTGCAGTGGACTGGACAGCACCTAGTGCAAAATTATGTTTTGTTTTCTGGTACTTAAATGATAAACAAGCTTCTGTTTCTGAACATAACATAAAACCATATATACATACATACTACAGACTTGAAATTTCCCCTCTAGCATAATGTTTCTATGTGTCACCTCAACAAGCAGGGGGCTGTATTACTTGTATGTCCCTGAGAAAGCTCAATGACACATGGTCTCTGTGTTCTCATCTCTATACTGGGGATACTAATAGTGCACAATGGCTTCGATGATGGGCAGAAGCATAGCAAGGATTGTGAGGATGGCACCAGACCAGGTAGTGTTTCATTCTGTTGTACACGGAGTCATTATGAGTTAGAATCACTCAAAAGCACCTGACAATGAAAACAACAACAACAACAATACATACTATATACATATTATTTACCATTGGCCTGAAAATGATTAATTTTTATATGTAGAGCACTGAAAAAAAAAAAAAGTCTGGTTCATAGCTAACAGTGAATTATTATTAACTATTGGCTAGCTAAATATGTATATATATTATAAACATTAAATATTTATGAATACAGTGTATTCTTTTGGAATTTATTGACACTACTTTTGAATTATCTATCTTTATCCTTGATTGGCACTTTAAATACATTTGTTTTATGGTATATCTATTAAGTCAAAATCTACACAATTTATTCACATTCGTCTTCAAATATTTCCATTACTCTCTCATACATGAGCCTTCCAGTAATTATGTCAAGTTTTCAAATAAAGAATTATCAAATAAACTCAAAAATTAAAACCCGATTTGTATTTCAAAAATTATGATTTTGTTAAATGGAAAGATCAATTTGTGACATTTAAACACTTTTTAAAAATCAAATTTTATTGTCTAGGATTATCCAAATCATACAATTTAAAAATCTTGTGTTTCACTTGTCACTCTAGCAACTAAGTTTCATTCTTATAATGTTAGAGCAATGGAAGGGTCAAAAATATTTAGCATATCAAATACAATAATTGGTCTGTGAGTCAAATGAAAAGAAAATATTTTAGCATTTAGTGATTGGTATATGCAAAAGTAGAATTTGTGTCTGAGTATACCATCAGTACAATTTGTACATGTGGTCTTTAAATCTCTGTTGACAATTCCCTAAAGCAGACATTTAATTGAAACACAGGTTGGCTTGTGGCAAGTCCTCCTTTTGCTAATTGGTCTTTAGAGACTGAAAGTATCTAATTATCACCCACAAAAAGCCCACAACAACCAAAGACAATTAAAAAATATAATGTCATTTTCCCTTTGTATTAATGAATAATACCATCCTGCCGACTACGGTCCTTTCCTATTTGGGAGCTCTGGTAGCATAGTGCCTAAGGCACTTGACTGCTAACCAGAAGGCTGGCGGTTCAA
>NW_006922472.1:375999-377652 GCF_000298275.1 Orycteropus afer afer
TTAAGTGTCTTAGGCACTATACTACCAGAGCTCCCTTTGTCCATGTACAACTAAATAAATTGATTTCTAGTGGTATGTTGTTTTAAGTGAAATACAGGAGACAGTAGCGGGAACACTTTAGTACTGGAAGAGGTTGTGTATAAAAGAAGATGAGACATAAATGGGTAGATTGGATATGGCAAAGTGCTCCCAAAATATAGATAACACTGGAAGCACAGAAAATGAGAACCTAACTAAAACATTTTCAAGACCTGAATGGAGTGTGTCTGTGTATATGCCCTAAGATAAAAGCAGGCTCTCAAACCTGGGTGTGCTCAGGATAGAATATTGTGTGCACAACAATAAAGATGCATTTTGTTTTCTTTCAGATAATATTTTCAGATGCTTAGTGAAAGACTGTCGTTATCTTTTATAATTCAAAGACAGAAAACCACACATTTAATGGATCTAAAGAAACCATTCTGTGTAGATCAGACCAAAAACTCAGTTTCAAGTATCACATCCACAAAAGCAAATTTTAAGGAAATAATTAGTAGGGACAAGGAAACAGGAATGATATGATTCAATTTTAATATTAAATTCACTGTCACAGTTGTCACCCATCCCAGGTCACCCTTTACAAATGCCAGCTCATTACACAATGACGTGAAAAACAAAACACTTTCTCTCAAGGTTATAATTATTTGGGGCTCTTTACTTCAATTCAACAATTACTATGTTCACATACAGCATACCTGTATGCTCATTCATACCATACCTGTATGTTCAGTCTTGAAATTTACAATCTGCTCAGGAAGACAGAGGTACAATACAGAATGACTGTGGTAAACACATGACTGATATGGGAAAGCAAGAAAATATACTGGCTTACATTTTAAACACAATTCTTGTTTTAAACACAATTCTTCTTAAGATATTGTAGGAAGTGGTTAATTGTCTGGCCATTATTTGGCGTGGGGAATATTGTAAGAGGCAATTAACTAATTGGCATTTGTTCTATAGTTTAAAATCTGAGTGAGATTTATCAACAAAAGTTGGAAGTAGGAGAAGAAGCTTTAACATGGACAGAACACAGAGATATTAGAGCCTGGTACTTTCAGGAAATGAGTGAGTCCAGGGAGATACATAAACTGAGGGTCAGGTGAGAAATGAGGCTGGCAAATTAACAATTGTCTTGAAATTTATTGATTATCAGAGTGCCAAATAAATGAATTTCAAAGGTGATGCAACATAGCAACATATTTTTTATTTGGTGAAATATAAAATAGCATAATTATAATAGTAGATATCTCTCAATGTTTTCTTTAGATTAGGATTAGTAAACTTAATGGATTTTACAGAACTTTCCCTTTCCTGGTAAAAAACAAAACAAACAAACAAACAAAAAAACAGAGTTTTGGTTTTCTGGTTTTAATGGATCTATAGGTTTAAATTCCAGAAAATAAACCAGATTATACAATCTAGGAAGAAACATTATAAGTTTGCTCTGTAAAGGCAAGATTCTTTTTCTTTTTCTTTTTTTTTTTTTTTTTTTAATAAGTCTAGAACATTGCAATTTCTTGGAATCATCCTTAAGTTAGGCAGCACACAATTGTACATAGCTTTTTTTTTTTTTTTTAATAAAATCAAATTTGTATTACAAGTATAATTAGA
>NW_006922472.1:377998-380349 GCF_000298275.1 Orycteropus afer afer
TACATATTTCAATGTAGAACTGCACTTCCTAGGGTTTTCAATGCCTGAGATCATCTGGAAGACTGCCAGTCCTTTGTTCTGATGTCCTGCTGGGTAATTTGTATCGCTAAACTTTTGATTAATAGCAGAGGGCTTAATACTTTGTACGATCGAGGGACTCTAAACCTAGGTGGTAGGTAATCATTATGTTATGGTGCCATAATTTTAGGAGCTCTAGTACCATAGTTCCAGGACAATTTGTCATTCCTCTGGCTATGCATTTTTTTTTTTTTTCAGTATTCTTTGCCAACACCACAATTAAAAGGCATAAACTCTTCTTTGATCTTCTTTATTCATTATCTAGCTTTCACATTCATATAAGGCAATTGGAAATACCATGGCTTTGGTTAGCAACATCTTAGTCTTCAAATTAATATGTTAACATAGGGGAAAAAAAAAAAAACAGTGCCATCAAATAGTCTCCAACTCATAGTTGGGTTTCCAAGGCTATAAATCTTTATGGATACAGATCACCATCATGTATCTCCCATGGAACAGCTGGTGGGTTTGAACCATCAATCTTCTGGTTAGCAGCTAAATGCCTTAACCACTACACTACAAGAGATCCTTATTAACATAGTAGGTACTGTCACACACTACATTTGTAACTTTTAAGAGTTATAAATTTAGTGTAGAGATTTGTTATTAAAAATGACATCTTTTAGTCAACTGAAAGACATAGAATACTTCAAGAGATAAATATAATAGTTACTTCTACTCTAATTTTGATACTAATTTCTCCTTATTATTTGATTTTTATATTTGGATTTAAACTCATTTCCAAATATCTGTGAAATGCATACAAAACAAAAAGTATCTCATGAATTATTTTGTCGTTGAAGTCATGATTTATCAGCAATATCAAAGTTCAAACTCTTGAAAAGGATTCTTAATACATGCAATGTGAAACTGGGGCACAGAAAAAGCTCAGTCAACTAGTAACTAGTAAGGCTTTATATGTTGAACTTAATTGTTCCTTTGGTTTTTGCATTTCTCAGTGCACTAACATCCTATTCTCTACTTCTTCCAAAGAAATAGGGGATCAGTTGAATATTAGCACTGGCCTAGTGATTGGTTAATTGTATATAACAAATGTGAAGTATACAACCTCGGGCCATGCTTTTAAAAGGAAGGGAACATGTCTTCTCCCTCTCATGTTACTTTGCTTCTTCTTACAAATGTTGTATCACAGAACCTGTATCCAGAAATAGATAAAGATGCCACAGACAAATACCAGCCCTGAAACACTTCCCCCTGAAGCATTACAATTAATATTCACCTGTTTTAAACTTTGAATTTGTTACTTAAAAGAGAATATTTACATTGGTTAAACACTTGGGATTTATTTGTTACAGTAGCTTAAAATGTATGCCAATTAATATATTACTTTGTGGAAGAAAAAAAAAATGACTCACATTTTCCAGGATTAGATAAATATCACTTTTTATTAAAGATAATATTGCCTCAGTTGTGTGATAGAACTATTACTTGGTTAATTGCATACAGTATGAAAAAAGTGCATGTGATTATAAAAGCATTATATTCTTATTCGCTTTTCGCCAATGTTTACATTTAAATTGTGTTATTTAGAAATATTCATTAAAATACACAAGATGGTTAACTTCTGTTATCTTTATTTCCTATACTTTGTATATCTTTTCAAGTATACAATGCTTGAGCAATTAACTATTAAAATGTGTAATTCACTTGCAAGTTCCCTGATAATCTACAGTGACCTTGGATTTTTCAGTTTTGTTCTCTTAATACCAACTTATCAAAGTTGGAAGAAAGAATTGGTCCCTCAAGAAATCCCTCAAATGAAGTAAATTTAAAATCCTTTCATGCATTACGCTGCCAATCGCTGTGGATAATCCCATTCAAGCTCCATAATTAGTATTCGAAGGTAGGGATTCCCACCTGCACCATGTAGTACAACATCATGAAGTGGGGAAGGGTACAGAAGAGAAATGCTCCCCGTAGACCTGTATATGACAGAGTGTGCAAATCAATTTTAATTAATTCAGCCTCTTTGAATCTGTCTGCTCTTTAGGAAAGATCACTATCTGCCTCAGACATTATGGCAAGATAATTAAAAGAACCACTGCTGGAGACTGATAGCAGCTGATACTGGTGGCATGATGTTCCTTCACAGAGTGCCATAAAATTGTGAAGGTAAAAGGTACAGAGTGCATTGCAGTATTTGTTTTAATAAATAAATGCACTGTTTATAGAACATATCATAGAGTTTTCATTATCCATCATGTAACAGAGATAAAGAAGATTATTTTTATAATTTATTTTAGACTGTTATG
>NW_006922472.1:380449-381909 GCF_000298275.1 Orycteropus afer afer
GCTGGCGGTTCAAACCCACCAGCCACTCCTCAGAAGGAAGATGGGGCAATCTACTTCCGTAGTGATACTGACTCGGAAACCCAAGGAGGGGTCCCTATGAGTCAGGTCCGACTCGATGGCACACAACTACAACAACAACAACCACATAGTCATGGAAAACAGAGAAAATATCCTGGTTTTATATTATTGGTAGCTGATTTAACAGGTATCTGTTTAAAAAAGCTACAAATACAGATATAGTGCAAATTTTGTCAAAGTATAAATTTTTCTGCAACTGTTTGCATTAGGTAACTGAAAAGAAGAAAAACAAAAGTTGTATATTACAAATGCATAATAACTAATTAACCTATGTATTTGTGTCAATTTGTTTTAGAAAGGCACAATATATTTAAGGACAACAAGTAAATGATTTTGAAATTTAATAAGCATAAATATTGTTCATAAATTCTTGTCCACTTCTTTTTAAATACATTATATTGTAGCAAATTACATTTAATATTATTATACATTTGTTATCTTAGCATCATAACACAACATACAAAATCAGTATACTATCAAGTTCTGTGAAAACCACCTTTGTGAAATGCTATGGTGAGCTTAAAGAAGAGCATTTAGCTTCAAATGTTTACTTTACATTTTTACCCCATAAACTAAGATTACAGCAAGACAAATCATATATGTTCATTACAAATGAAAGATACTGAGATGAGCATCCTCCAAAATGAAGCTGTAAACAAAATCATTGATACAAACTCTGAAAACAGAGAACTGCATAAAAGGAGTGAGGCCCTAAGAGACTTGAATTTCACTTCTGTTTACAGATAGCTACCTCCACTATGATGCCCTAGATCATTCGCTCACTGCTTCCAAATCTTGAGAGCAATGTATACTTTACCAACTAAATTCTGGAAATAATAAGTTAAAACTCATACTGCTAGGCCATATAAGTGATTAGTAATATAAGATAATCACTAAAATTGCTTATTATTTTAAGTTCTTACATAGAGAACTTGAACCCAAAAATGTTGCATATACTTGAATATAATTGAAAAAGTTGAATATTGAATGAGAATGCCAGAACGCATAACTCTGTTCAGGTGATCCTGTATATGGACTAAGGAGCAGTTGTTCAAACAGAACAAAGGGATACTGTATAGTTTAAAATCAGAAAAGTGGTGTGCTAGGCTTGTATTCTTTCATGATATTTATTCAGCCTGTATGCTGAGCAAATAATTTGAGAAACTAGACTATATGAAGAAACCATCACAACAGGATTGGAGGAAGACTCATTAACAATATATGATGTGCAGATGACACTAACCTGTTTGCTGAAAGTGGACTTGAAGCACTAACTGATGAAGATTAAAGATTACAGCCTTCAGCATGGGTTATACAACAACATATAGAAAACAAAAATCTTCATAATTCTATCAAGAAATATCATGATAAAAGGAAGGAAG
>NW_006922472.1:382475-384081 GCF_000298275.1 Orycteropus afer afer
ATGTTGCCAGATTCCGGTCTCTATTTTCTTAGTGTGAGTGAACAATTCACTCTCTCTTTTTGCCCCAGTAATACTCCTATTATGCATTTTTAAACAGCATAATTTAACCAAAGAGCAACATCATTGCTCGATTTAATATTTTAATATGATATCATCACTTTATAACTAAGTATTTTTTCTAGGGCACAAAAATATGCCCTTCTATTTGAAGGGAAAATCTTCATAGTTGACAAAACAAAAATACAAACCCACTGCCGTCAAGTGGATTCTGATTCATAGCGACCCCTCCTTGGGTTTCCGAGGCGCTATCTCTATGGAAGAAGTTGCTCAGTTTCTTCATAATTATGATGGTACAATAGCTATGGATTTATTTATTGCACTCAAGGTAAGACCTAGTAAGTTACTATGAGAAAACAGTATAGTTTAAATAGTCATCTTGTTAATTAACACACTTCAAATTTTCATTGTTTCTTGATAAAGTCGTTATTCTCTTTTTCCTCATAATTTTACTGATATTATTGTAGTATATTTCATTATAGAGGAGTTTTTTATTTATTAATTCCTTACAGTATGACTTCTCTATTTCTTTTAATCTAAGAAGTAATTCACAGAATTTTAAGACACATAATGACTATGGCCAGGACAACTTAGGAAAAATGACTAAATTTAAACCCGGCGAAGTCAAAAGACTAACTAAGCCATAAAGTGAGTCAAAGGTGAAATGTGAACTGGAAACCTGCCCTAGGATTTGTGGTCCAGTGTGCTCCAGTGTACTAAATATGATTGCTTTCCAATCTCAGGTAAAAATAGTTCAGTGGAGTTCAGAGAGGCCATCACTGCACGCAGTCTATCTTCAAACCTTAATGTTTTTATTCATTCAATATTCCTTTTCCTCCAACCTCAGTGTTTAACGTATATTTTGTATATAACGTATATTAAACACACACACATACACACATACCACACATGTACACATACATGTCTACCTATTATACATATCTCCAAACTGAGACCACTTATGTTCCTGGTTCATTCTGGAAAAATAGTTTTCCTGTTTTTATGCTAAAACAAAACAAAAAAAACCCACTAGGATTGTACAAAAATAATTTAGTTGCTTCTCCCAGGAAATACTTGCTCCTTGAAAGCTTTGAACCAACTGAAATAATTTACTTCTAAGGACTCAAAACTTGTTCATGAGTATTTACTTCAGTGTTTGTCTCTCTGTGACCATCAATCCATAGCTATTATGCAAAAAGTGCTGCCCATTTTCAACTAAGTTCCTTCCTTTGCATGACTGGAATTAAAATCTAACAGATTTACTAAGAAATCTTTATTTTCTTTTATAAAAATCTACAAAAGTGTATCCTTGATTTCTCATTTCTTCGATACTATTAAGATCTGTCACACTGGTGGTCTCTTGCACTGCATTAGATCTAATAAACTTAGTTTTGCTTCATCAACACTTTTTCTGGTTGCTTTTTTGAGAACTTTCCAGTTCACACAAGCTTTGCACCTATAGCATAGTGGCTAAGACACTTGCCTGCTAACCAGACGGCTGGCGGTTCAAACCCACCAGCCACTCCTCGGAAGGAAGGTTGGGCAATCC
>NW_006922472.1:386861-390163 GCF_000298275.1 Orycteropus afer afer
TCTTGTTATGGCTCTCACTTCTTTAGGGTATATACCTAGTAATGAGATGGCTGGGTCAAATGGTATTTGTATTTCCAACTTTTGAAGGAATCGCCATACTGCTTTCCACAACGGTTGTACCTCATAATATATTTTAAAAGACCTATTCTCCTGAAAGCTTCTATTATTTTTACCATATGAGGAAAAGAGTGTTTCCTGTGTTGAGTCTTTCTCCAATCTAAGCATTAAGAAATATTCCATAAGTCCATAATGTATGTAAATAACACTATCTGTGTTGTAATTTATATACCAGCTTTAGGAGACCACAACCAGGATTGAATTTGTTGCTTATACCTGAAACTAGACTGGGGGGCAAAGTAGTAAACATATTACTACTTGATTAAGAAAATTCTATTAAATCAATTTACTTACACAAACAATTTTGTCATGTGAGAATACAAATATTCTGTCAGTTCAATTGATAATTTTAGCTGGTCATTAAAAAGGTCCCTAAATATATTCCTTGTTGAATTTATACAGTTTAAGAAAATTGGAATAAATCACAAAAGAAAAAAGTACATTGTTTTTCATAAAGCAGTTAAATTACAAACTAACAATAGCAAATGCCTGAATTACTGACTCTTCACAAAAATGGTGCCTTAATCTTCTAGACTATTTCAGAATTTACAATTTTCACTTACATTTATGGGAGCTCTGGTAGCGTAGTGTCTAAGGCACTTGACTACGAACCAGAAGGCTGGAGGTTCAAACCCACCAGCTACTCCTCGGAAGGAAGATGGGGCAATCTGCTTCCATAGTGATAATGCCTCAGAAACCCAAGAAGGGGTCGCTATGAGTCGGGTCGGACTCAACGGCACATAATAACAAGAACAACTTACACTTACACAAAAAAACACAAGTACTGTCTAGCTTTATAAAATGTTGTCATTGAGAGTTATCAAGTCAGTTTCAATACAGAGTGACCCCATGTAGAATATTCCTTATAAAATATTAACGCTAAAATGGCAGTGTAGAGAATATGGACTTCAGTGCCCCAATTTTCAAGACAGGAAAAATGAATGGTACACTCAGTAATGTGTCTTAGATCAAACAGTTAATCAATGGTTAAACTGGGATTCAAAGTCGATTATACTTTATTAGAAAAATCAACATATCCCTCACAGAATTACTAAAGTGTGTGTGTATGGTTAAAGAAATGTTTTCCATTATGTGTGTGTGTGTGTGTGTGTGTATAAGTTGGCATTTTAATGCATTTTTTTATGTGTCAGGGGTACTAATAATTAATTATAAGAATAGTTTGTTACTAATAGGAATTCAACGAGTCCTGGTGGTACAATGGCTAATTGCTTAGCTGTTAACAAAAAGGTCAGGTCTGGGGTTCAAACCCACCAGCTGCTCCACAGGAGAAAGATGTTGAAAGCCTCTTTCTATAAAGATTGTTGTTGTTGTTGTTGTTGTTTGCCGTCGAGTCAGCTCCGACTCATAGCGACCCCTCCTTGGGTTTCCGAGGCAGTATCACTACGGAAGTAGGATTGCCCAACCTTCCTTCCGAGGAGTGGCTGGTGGGTTTGAACCGCCAGCCTTCTGGTTAGCAGTCAAGTGCTTAGGCACTATGCTACCAGAGCTCCTTCTATAAAAGATTACAGCTCGAAAACCACACGGTGTAGTGGTACTCTGCTCTACAGTGTTGCTATGAATCGGAATTTGAGTCTGCGGCAATAGGCTTGGTTCTGGCTTTTGTAATAGTAATTTCTCATGTTACTAGAAAAGATGCTATTCAATTTTACTATATAAATTACCTTTCACTCTCAATGATTTACATTCCAATATGATTTTTGGTAGTGTTGTGAGGATTTGTGTTTCCTATATGTTGAGGTGTAATCCATACTGAAGGTTATACTCTTTGATCTTCATCAGTAAGTACTTCAAGTCCTCTGCACTTTCACCAAGCAAGAGTGTGTCATGTGCATATCACTGGCTGTTAATGAGTCTTCCTCCAATCCTGATGTCACACTCTTCATACAATCCAGCTTCTTGATTATTTATTCACCATACAGATTGAATAAGAATGGTAAAAAAGACATAGCCCTGACATACTCCCTTCCTTTTCAACCACACAGTATTCCCTTGTTTTGTTCAAATAACTGTTTCTAGAACAATGCAAAGATTCCTCATGAGCACAATTAAGTGTTCTGAAATTTCAATTTTTCATACTGTTATCCATAATTTGTTATGATCTACAAAACATCATGATAAACAGAGTATATATTAAAGTTGTCCAGGCTTATATTTTTATTTTTGTACTTGCACCCATAATCAATGACCATGGAAGCATCAATCAAGAAATGAAATGACATATGTTTTGGACAAATCTGCTGCAAAAGACCTATTCAAGGTGTTAAAAAGCAAAATGTCACTTTGAGGACTAAGAAGCACCTGATCCAAGCCACGGTATTTTCAATCATTTCAAATGCATATGAAAAGTGGACAGTGAATAAGGAAAATCAAAGAATTGACGCCTTTGAATTATGCTGTTAGTGGATAATATTGACTGTCAGAAGAATGAAGAAATCTGTCTTGCAAGATGTACAAACAGAATGTCCCTTAGAAGTTGGAATGGCAAGACTTCATCTCATCTTCTTTGGAAATGTTATCCAGAGGGACAGTCCCTAGAGAAAAGCATTATCTTTGATGAGGTAGAAGGTCAGCAAAAAAAAAAAGGGGAGGAGCTAGTTGACACAGTGGCTGCACCAATGGTCTCAAACATAACAATGATTTTGAGCACAATGAATGACTGGGCAATGTTTTGTATTGTTGTACATGGGGCTGTTGTGAGTTAAAACCTACTTAAGGACACCTAATAACTGACAAATGATTCCCTGAATAGGGCTGAAATTGATGCCACCACCTTTTGTAGCAAAGGAATCATTTATAGCCTTGAGAATTAAAACAAGCCCACTTGAATCCACATAGAGTAATGATCAGGACTGATAACTAAGATCACTTGTGTCAATATGACTTAATAGTTAATTTCATGACCTTGCTTTCTAGGATGATGATGGCACAAATGAATTATTTTATTGTTTGCTTTAGGACATTCCTGTAAATAAATTTATCTGGACAAAATGTTTGTTCATTGGGGCAAACAAGTCTTTTATCAGAAAAATAATTATCTCACCTAGGAAAACAATTTGCTTTTCAAACAACGGTATGTTTGTTGTGACTTACTTCTAAACTCAAACCATGATCTATAAAGTCATTCTAAAACAGTATGTTATGAACTTTGCTCAATTCATCCACTC
>NW_006922472.1:390423-391466 GCF_000298275.1 Orycteropus afer afer
CAATCTTTTGGACATGTGATAACTGGCAGGCTACTAATATTTTATGTTTAATTCAACCAAATAATCAGTATCTTCAGAAATATGTAATAACCTACATATGAAATTCATTGTAACTTAAGTATATTTATGTAAAAAATGATATGAAAATTGCTTCTCTAGAATTTTAATTTACAAAATGAGAAAAAATCTGTCTTATGTTTTATGTTGTTGTTGGTGTTAAGTGCCATCGAGTCATCTCCAATTCACTCCAATTCATAGCAGCCCTATGCACAGCAGAATGAAACACTGCCTGGTCCTGAGCCAGCTCAATAATTGATTCTGGCTACACGTGAGACCATAACCTCTGCCCCTGTATCAATCCACCTCATTGAGGACATTTCCCTCTTTCGTTGACCCTCCACCTTACCAAGAATGACATCCTTCTCCAGGGAATGGACCCTTCTGACAACATAACCAAAGTATGTGAGACAAAGTCTGGCCATTCTCACCTCTAAGGAGCATTCTGGCTGTACTTTTTCCAGGACAGACCTGTTAGTTCTTTTAGCAGTCCATGGTACTATCAGCATTCTTTGCCAACACCACAACACCACAGCTCTAAAGCTTGAACTCTTACTCGGTCTTAATTAATCATGCTCCACCTCACACATGCATATGAGGTTATTGAAAATACCATGGCTTGTGTCAGGTGCACCTTAGTCCTCAAGGAGACATCTTTGCTCTTCAGCACTTGAAAGAGGTCCTTTGAAGCTAATTTGCCCAGTGCTATACATTATCTAATGTCCTGACTGCTGCTTCCATTGGTGTCAATTGTAGAACCAAGCATTGTGAAGTCTTTGACAATTTCAATCTTTTCTCCATTTATTGAAATTTTGCTTATAGGTCCAGTTGTGAGGATTTTTGTTTTCTTTATATTGAGATGTAATCCATACTGTAGACTGTATACTTCAAACTTCATCAGTAAGTACTTCAAGTCAACCTCACTTTAAGCAAGCAAAGTTGTGTCATCAGTGTATCCCAGGTTGTTAAAGATTCTTCCTCCAATC
>NW_006922472.1:392736-393298 GCF_000298275.1 Orycteropus afer afer
CAATGCATCAAATCTATTCTTTAGATGGTCTCTAAATTCAGGAGGGATATATTTACGATCATATTTTGGCCCTCATGGACTTGTTTTAATTGTCTTCAAGTTCAAGTTGAATTTGCATATGAGCAGTTGATGGTCTATTTCACAATCAGCTCCTGGCCTGGTTTTGGCTGAAGATATTGAGCTTTTCCACTGCCTCATGCCACAGATATCGTCAATCTGATTCTTGTCTACTCTGTTTGGCAAAGTCCGCATGTATTGCCACCATTCGTGTTGTTGAAAAAAGGTATTTGCAGTGAATAAGTAGTTGGACTTGCAGAATCCTATCATGTGATCTCCAGTGTTATTTCTCACACCAAGGTCAAATTTTCCAACTACCAGTGATTCTTCTTTGTTTCCAACTTTCGCATTCCAATCACCAGTGATAAGCAACACATCTTGATTTCATGTTTGGTCAATTTCAGACTGCAGAAGTTGATAAAAATCTTCAGTTTCCTCATCTCTGACTTTGGTGGTTGGTGTATAAATTTGAATAATAGTCATGTTAACTGCTCTTCCTTGTAGG
>NW_006922472.1:393853-398336 GCF_000298275.1 Orycteropus afer afer
TCCTGGCCAATTTTTGAGAAGTGGATGGCCTCCTCCTTCTTCCTAGTCTGTCTTAGTCTGTAAGCTGCATAGAAACCTGTGCACCATGTGCAACTCTGCTGGCGTATGAAACACCAATGGCACAGCCTCAAGCCTCACAGCAATGTACAAGTCTCACAGGATGACAAACTGACAGACACGTTTGTCTCCCCTAGCTGTTGGAAACCTCATGTTTCATGGGGAAGAATATTCATATGTGAAGATAGATATTGTCAAATATCACAATCGATTAGATGCTGTCAATATCAACATAAAGGAAAAGAGCATAATTAACTTTTACATCTACCATTTCAAATTATGTTTTGAATTTTAATTTGTATAAATGTGAAAGAAAATGCATTATTACAATTGAATTGTAAACATAAATAAAATAATTAAATAATTGTCACCCCTGTAAAATGTATAAAATTTCCTAATGTGACATTTCTATGAACACAAGAAAAATCAGGAAACAGTTTTCATAAATGAGTAAAAGTATTTTGTTTTCATCTCTGGTTATTTGTTCAGTTAACCCATCATTTTCTGCATAGTGATTGTTCATTATATTGGTTTATAACCTACAAAGGCAACAGTAAAAGAAAACTGAGTAAACTCTACATACACAAAATAGGAAGAGCAAAGAAAATCTCAATGACTGAGTTACTAACAAAGTAGTGAACTTCAACCAATTTTTAGGCTTTACTTGACTAATTAAAATCTAAGATATCTTACACTGGGTTCTTTGGGGTTCATATATCTGTGGCTCACAAAAAGGAGGTTTTTTTCTATTTTGTATAGATACATGTATTTGTAGAACTACAATGAAAACACAGTAAGTAAATACATACATACATCCTTTTTTTTACATTTTATTTTGAAATCATTTAAACTTACTGAAGGTTGAAAGAATAACAAACATAATCACATTCTTAAACTGTGAACATGTTGCCTCACTTACTTCATATTTTTTACTCTCTCTCCAAACACCCATGCATCTTTTAGGCAAATATGTAAGTGTAAATTTTAGATTTTGTGCCTATAATCTTAAATAATTCAGCTTTATTTCTCCTAAAAACCCTGTATGATTATTTTACAGGAATTGTTTCTAACAGCAAGACACTACTGCATTTAATCCAAGAGTTACATTTTTTTTTTCTTAAATTTTCTCATGGACCAGCATGCTTGTACAAATACATAATTGATGCACACTTACATGCATACCTACACACACACAAAAGACAGGATAGGAAAAGTTCTTGCCTATAGCAGAATTCCAATAAATACAGAATGAATCATCGGAACAGATACTGAAATTAGGGAGTAAACATTAAATGAAGAAGAGGAGATTATATAATCTCAAATAAACTCTCCACAAAATAGTTAATCATTACAAAGAAAATATTGGCCCTATATTAGAGAACTGGTCTATTATCAGCTTACTGGGGCAAATTGACCCCAGTTGAATGATCAAGCAAACAGCACCATCAATAAGGCCAATTGACATTACTGCCCGCCTCATATGACACTCTGACATGGACACTATCATTTCCATGACGTAGTTGTCAAAATGCCTAAAATGAATCTAGTTTTGAGGTACTACACACAAAATTCAAAATGAAGGAGATTCTTCCAAGTAACTTGCATGCATTCATCACTAATATAAAATTCATTAAAGGTAAAGAAAGTCTGTGAAATCTGAAGAATATTAAAGAGATATGACTACTGAATGCATTGGATCTTGGATGCAGGAATTGGCAAATATTGTGTATGTATATCATAAAAACTGACAGGAAGATAATTCTACATGTGTAGAATAAAGGGCCATTAACAAATTCATTACATTAGAACATTTAAAACAATAAAAATATTGAATTAAAGAAAAATGACTTTATTCTTCACTCTATGATTGAGTACAATGGCCAAGCAACAAAGTATTCTGTTAAATGAGGTCCACATCTCCTGACCTAATCATTGAATCTTAGGCTGCTTCATGTTTACTTTGGTCAAAGACGCACACATGAGTACCTACAAAATGATGATGCTGAATTCGTACAAATGATATACTACTGAGTTAAGGAAATGACTACCAAATATAAATTTAATTACAATTTCCCAAAGTGGATAATTGTTTTAATGGAGAATTATGTAGCTCGTTTACCATGATAATTAATTCTGCAAAGAAGACTCTATTTTAGTTTTATTGGACAGAGTCAATTATACAACTTAATATGAAATCTCTCTGGTTTTGCTTATTTAATCCACATATATATACAAGACTCTGAGAGACCAGAAGCCTGTATACCATAAATTACTGGACAAATTAACAGTGTTTCCAAGAAAATATCATTTCATTAATATACAGGTATCTTGTCAGGTTTATTATTTTTCAAGCCTCCATTGAACAAACAGCATTTTGAAAATAGCTTGATTTTTCACTTTTTGGTGTGTATTTGTGTGCATATACCTTTATTTCCACAAAGTGAGGAGAAGTATGATCTATTGGACAGCAGAATATTGGGTTTAAGGTTTATGGAAAATATGTCTGCTGATCCATATACCTTACAGAAGTCATAACTTAATACAACACATTTAATAATATATCTATATAAAATCATACAGTGAAAATGGTTATACTTTTATCTATATACATATCATCTGCATCTATATTTCATATAACCAGTTGCTGTGGAGTTGATTTCAACTCATGATAACCCCATATGTGTCATAGTAAAAGTGTCCTCCATAGGATTTTCAATGGCTGGTTTTTCAGAAGTGGATAACCAGGTCTTTCTTTCAAGGCACCTCTGGTTTGGCTGAAATATCTGGCATTTTGGTCATCAGCTAATGTGTTAGTCATTTGCACAATATTGTTGCTAGGTGTCATCAAATTGGCTCCAACTCATAAAAACCCTGAGTGCAACAAAATGAAACACTGCCCAGTTGTGCACCATCCTCACAATCCTTGCAATGCCTGAGATTATCGTTGCAACCACTGTACCAATCAATCTTGGTGAGGATCTTCCCCTTCTTCATTGACCCTCTACTCTACCAATCATGATATCATGCTACAGAAATTGGTCCCTTCTGATCACGTGACAAAAGTAGGCAAGACAAAGTCTGACCATTCTTGCTTCCAAGGAGCATTCTAGCTGTACTTCTTCCAGGACAGATTTGTTAATTCTTCTGTCAGTCCCTGGTATTTTCACTAATTTTCACCAGCACTATAATTCAAAGGGAGCTCTGGTAGCATAGTGCCTAAGGCACTTGACTGCTAACCAGAAGGCTGGCAGTTCAAACCCACTAGCCACTCCTTGGAAGGAAGGTTGGGCAATCTACTTCCGTACTGATACTGTCTCGGAAACCCAAGGAGGGGTCACTATGAGTCGGGACCGACTTGACGGTATATAACAACAACAATAACATAATTCAAAGGCATCAACTCCTCTTTGGTCTTCCTAATTCATTGTCCAGCTTTCACAAGCATTATGAAGCAAAAAATATCATGCCTTGAATTAGGCACCTTAGTCTTCAAAGTGATATCATTAGTTTTTTTAATACTTTAAAGAGGTCTTTGCAGGAGATCTTCTCAGTGCAAATCAATGTCTGATTTCTTGACTGCTGCTTCCATGGGGGTTTATTGTGGATCTAAGTGAAATGAAATCCCTGACAATTTCCATCTTTTGTCATTTATCATGATGTTGCTTATTCCAGTTGTGAGGAGTTTTGTTTTCTTTATGTTGAGGTTCAATCCATACTGTAGACTGTAGTCTCTAATCTTCACCAGTAAGTGCTTCAATTCATCTTCACTTTCAGCAAGAAAGGTTGCATTATCTGCATGTCACAGGTTGTTAATGAATCTTCCTACAACCCTAATGCCACATTCTTCTTCACATAGTTGAGATTATTGGATTATTTGCTCAGCATACAAATTGAATAAGTATGGTGAAGGGATATAACACTGATTTTAAACCATGCAGTATCCCCTTATTCTGTTCAAATCTGTTCAAATGACAGCCTCTTGGTCTATGTGCAATAAAGTATCCTAGAAGTCCCATTCTTCACAATATTATTCATATTTGTTATGATGCACAGAATTGAAAGCCTTTGCATAGTTAACAAAGCACAGGTAAACATGTTTCTGGTATTTTCTACTTTCAGCCAGTATCCATCTGACAGCAATTATATCTCTTGTTCCAAGTCCTCTTCTGAATGGAGTTTGCATTTCTAGAAGCTCCCAATATACTGCAGCAACCATTTTTGAATTATCTTCAGGAAAATTTTACTCACGTGTGATATTAGCAATACTGTTTGAAAATATCCACATTCTGTTGGATCACTTTCTTTGGAAAGGGCACAAATACTTATCTCATTCAATCAGTTGGCCAGGTAGCTGTTGTCCAAATTTCCTGGCATAAATGAAGGAGTGTCTCCAGTGCTGCATTCATTTGTTGAAACATCTCAATGG
>NW_006922472.1:399271-404668 GCF_000298275.1 Orycteropus afer afer
TTTTTTTTTTTTTTTTTTTTTTTTCCAACTTTTACATTCCAATCACCAGTAATAATCAATACACCTTGATTGCATGTTTGGTCAATTTCAGATTGCAGGAGTTGATAAAAATCTTCAAATTCTTCATCATTGGCTTTAGTTGTTCATGTGCAAATTTGAGTAATATTAGTATTTACTGGTCTCCCTTGTAGGCATATGGATATTATTCTATCACTGATAGCATTGTACTTCAGAATGGATCTGGAAACATTATTTTTAATGATGAAGGCAACACAATTTCTGTTCAATTTGTCATTTCTGGCATACATCACCATATGATTGTCTAATTCATAGTGACCAAAGCAGTCCATTTCAGCTAGCTAATGCTTAGGGTAAGGAGTTCTGGTGGTGCAGTGGCTAAAACATTCGACTGCTAACCAGAAGGTTGGTGGTTCAAAAGGAAGATGAGGCATTCTACTTCTGTAAAGATGTACTGCCTTGGATGTCCAGTGGGGATTGCTATGTGCAGGAATCAACTCAATCACATTGAGTTTGGTTTGCGTTGGCTAATGCCTTAGATATCGATGTCCCTTTCCATTTCATTTTGACAACTTCAAATTTTCTTAGATTCATACTTTGTACATTCCATGCTTTGATTATTAATGGAGGTTTGCAGCTATTTATTCCCATTTTGAGTCATGCCCCACAAGCCAATGAAGGTATTGAAAGATTTACTCCATCCACATCATTATGATGGACTCTGCTAACCAGAAAGCTTGTGGTTCAAACTCACCAGCCACTATTCTGAAGGAAGTTTGGACAGTCTGTTTCCATAGTGATACTGCCTTGGAAACCCAAGGAGGGGTCCCTATGAGGTGGGTCCGACTCGATGGCACATAATTACAACAACAAACTACTTTAAGAAGACAGCTCTTCTCCAGCATATTTTGAGTGCCTTCTGAAGTGAGAGGTTCATCTTCCAGTACTATATCAGGCAATGCTTCAGAGATATTCATAATGTTTTCCAGCAATATATGAGACAATGTTTCACTGCTATTCATAAAGTTTCCAGTGGCAAATATTTTGTGGATGGCCGTGGCCTTCTTCCCACTCTGTTTTAATGGGAAGCTCCACCCCACGAAACTTGTCCACCAGGAATGAGCCTTCTGGTACTTGAAATACAGGTGGCATACCCTGTAGCCTCACAGCCACAAGCAAGCCACCACAGTACGACAGCTTGACAGATGAGTTGTGGAATGCACCACCTATAATTTTTTTATAACATACATTTTTATTGTTGTTAGGTGCTGTTGAGTCAGCTCATACTCAAATTGACCCTAAATAAACCAAACAAAACACTGCCCAGTCTTATGCCATCCTCACAATTCTTGCTATGCTTGAGCTCATCATGGAAATCACTGTGTCAATCCTTCTCAGTGAGGGTCTTCCCTTCTATCACTGACTCTCCACTTTACAAAGCATGCTATCTTTCTCCAGGGACTAGTTCCTCTGAAAACATGACCAAAGTAAGTGACATTTTGTCTGGCCATTCTTGCTTCTAGGGAGCATTTCAACTACATTTCTTCCGGGACAGATTTGTTCTTTTTTTCTGGCAGTCCACGGTACTTTCAGAATTCTTCACTGAGACCACAATTCAATGGTATCAAGGCATGAACTCTTCTTAGGTCTTCCTTATTCATTGTCCAACTTTCACATGGATATAAAGAAACTAAAACTACCATGGCTTGACTTAGGGACACCTTAGTGTTCAAAGTCACATTTTTGCTCCTTACCACTTTAAGAAGGTCTTTTGCAGCAAATTTTCCCAGTGCATTATAACATCTGATTTCTTGACTACTGTTTCAATTGGTGTTGATTGTGCATCCAAGAAAAATGAAATCTTAAACAATGTTTCTCCTTTTGTTATGATGCTGCTTATTGGTCCATTAGTGAGGATTTTTGTTTTCTTTATATTGAGGTGTAATCCATAGAGAAGACTGTAGTATTTGATCTTCATCAGTAAGTGCTTCTAGTCATCAACATACACTTTACCAAAAGAAACAAACTCACTGCTGTTGAGTCGGTTCTAACTCTTATCGACCCCTCCTTGGGTTTCCGAGGTGGATCACTACAGAAGTAGATTACTCAGTCTCCTTCCGAGAAGAGGCTGATGGATTTGAATCACCAGCCTTCTGGTTAGCATTCACATGCCTTAGGCACCACACCACCAGAGTTCCCAACATACATTTTCGCTTAAAGTAATTAATTACATGTTTACAGATATATTTCAGTAGCAAGTAATAGGATTTAAGAAGCTACATATCAATGATTTTAATCTTTTGAACATTTTTATGGGAAAATTAGAATGGTAACACTTTTTTTTTCAGTCTATTCAGTAAATATGCATTCCTGAAACTTATACTTTTAAAAGCAAATTTTCAAAACTTTTAGAAGCAAAGATGAGATATAGTCTTAATGTCTTTAAAGCAACTACAGGAGTCCTTGAGTGCTACAAATAGTTAATCACTTGACAACTAGCTGAAAAGTCAGTGAATCCGATCAACCCAAAGGCACCTCAAAAGACAGGACTGCAATCTGCTTCTGAGAAGTCACAGCCTTGAAGAAAATCAAAACACAAATGGAAACAATTAGTCCAAGGGACTTAAGGCCCATGGGAACCTCAACCTGCACGGCTCTGAGACCAGAAGAACTAGATGGTGCCTTGCTACCAATGCTGAGCTCTCAGAAAGTGATTAAATTGGAGTTCCTAAATAGAGTAGGAGAAAAAATGTAGAACAAAACTCAAAACATAAAAAAAAAAAAAAGTATAATTGGTCAGAAAAAGACTGGTGAATCTGCTAAGACTATGGATCCAATTCACCTTTCAGGTCTTGAATTGGACTCACTTCCATGAGCAACTCTCAGAGCCAAACAATAGACAAGACTATGAACAGAATGACTATACCAGGGAGATGAACTCCTTAGAATGGTCAACCATAGAGATCAGAAGAGCAGCATTTGCATGGAGAGAAAGCTGGGAAGGCAGAGACGCTTAGGTAACAAGTACACGGGGAAGGTGTAACCACAGGGAGGAGGTGGGAGGGTAGCTGTTACACAGTGGGGATTACAATCTGTGTCATGCAACACAATGTATATGAACTGTTGGATGTAAGATGATTCTCCTTTGTAAAACTGCACCCATATCACAATTAAAAGTGGTTTTTTTTAAAAAAAGAAAACCTTTATGGAGTAGTATATATGTGGTGTCTCCATGAATTGGATTGACAGCAACTAACATCAAAGCAAGTATATGTAATTGTTTAAGGAAGACAAAGGAGGCATCATTCATGCCCTATAAGGAAAATTCCAATAAATTATAAATATTTGAATAAAAGATTGTTATATAAAGCACACAAAAGATTTCTACAAATAACAATGGAAATTCTAAACAGTCGATTGAAAAAAATACGGACAGATATTAAAAAATAATTTTGGAAATGAAAATGAGAATGACTAATAAATGTCTGAGAAAATGTTAAACATCACTATAATAAAAAAACAGGAATGGAAGTGAAATCATACGGTGATACCATTCAATATCTATCGTTATGGCAAAGCAACCATCTGTCTGCCAAACTTTAGCAAGGATGGACAGCAATGTGAATGGAAACAATGTCAATGACAATACATTTACTGAGAGGAAAATTTCAATACTCATACAGTTAAAAGTGTACATGTCACAAAAACAAAATTCTGTTTTTAGATCTCCTAGAAAAATGCTTGCACAGGTGCACAAAAACAGGCCTGGGAGCCTTTACAACAGCTACTTATTCAGTTGGGGAAAATGGAAATCAATAAAGAAGGAATAAAAAATACCTACATACATACAATGAAACTATGCAGTAGTGAAAGTGTTTAAAACTGAGCTACATTTTCAAGCACAAATCAATTACCAGAATATTATATTGAATATAAAACTCAGATTTCAAAAGGATACACACATTATGATTCCATTTTGTAAACTTTAATATGTACAAACCAGTATGCCACAATACCCTCTGGTGCAGTTAAGAAGAAACAGATCATAATACAAATTAGTATGTATTCTTGCACTTCTTAAGACAGTTGGTGAGTACACAGTACTTATTACACTACTTTATACCATGTTACATGTGTTAAGAAATGTCAGAATACATCTAGACAGTTTCCCCTTATGGTATGTATTTGACTATGATTAGAGTGCTGACAAAAGAAAAGACTATAATGAATCTAATGTCTGTGAGTTCAAAACTCAATTTTGTGTAAGAATTGATTTTATGTGTAATATAATGCATTTAAAATCATAGCTCTTTTGAATACTGAGCTGTAATAAGGTAAAATAAAAACAAAATGAGCATCTAATCTTATTGTGAAGCTGTTGTTGTTGTTTGCCATCAAGTATTGTGAAACTAGGTAATGGAAAAAAAGGAAGACAAGAAAAATTGATATATTAAAATTACAGTGTTGTCCAAGAATATTGAAAATAACACAGGCTTCTTTAAGGATGAAAGAATTAGTCTTGGAAGAATTACCCAGAGTTCTCCTTAGAAGGGAGGATGGCAAGGCTTTGTCTTGGTACTTTGGACGTGTCACCAGGAAAGAGCAATCACTAGAAAAGTGCATCATGTTTCATAAAGTAGAGGGGTCAGCAAAGCTGAGGGAAACCCTCAGGGAGACGTTATCACACAATAGCCTCCATCACGATCAAGCACACCAGAGATCGTGAGAATGGCACAGGGCCAGGCAATATGTTATTCTGTGGATCACAAAGTTGCCACGAGTTGGACCCCAATTCATCAAATTAATATGTAACACCCTAAATTTAGCTGGGACTTCCAATGACACTTAACTGTATCTGAACATCATATTAATAACTATTAATTATTTTAGATTGAAACATTGACATTCCATTTTAACATATACATTATGTTTTGACTAATAGAACTGCTTTCTTTTTGCATTTTGAATTAAAGCAGAGAAAATAAATTAAAGTGAGTTGTAAATATCTCAAGAAAATATTAAGTCCACTGAGTGGTAAAACAGATTAACCAAACTCCCAATCCAATCAATCCAAACATCATGGAGAGAGTTTGTGACCAACATGATAACACTGGGGAAAGGGAGGATACTGTAAACTTTAAAATAAAAGAAAAAATAAAAACAAACAAGAAAACAAATACCATTAAAAATGAAAGGAATATCAAATCATAATATAAAAACTTCAAATTTAGAACTTCTATTCACATGGAATATTTATTTATAGATTTTATGTACCTAGCCTCTTTTTCTGAGCTCTGGTAGCATAGTGCCTAAGGCACTTGACTGCTCACCAGAAGGCTGGCGGTTCAAACCCACCAGCCACTCCTCGGAAGGAAGGTT
>NW_006922472.1:405283-406835 GCF_000298275.1 Orycteropus afer afer
ACTGCTCGGCCTGGAGACCTTGGGTTCATCTTTTGTTGGAGTTAACAACCAGTATACTGCCTGCCAGCCTTGAATTTCTCGGCCCCCCATGCTTGCGGAAGCTAAGGCTGCCACCAGCCCGAAGTTTCCTCCAGGGACTTTGGACTTGCCAGCTTCTATACATTTGTGAGCCATTTTCCTAAGATAAAGTTTTTTTCCTCTCTCTCTCTCTATATCTATATATACGCTTTGCTGGTTTTTGTGTTTCTCTAGAGAACCCAATCTGACACAGTACTTATATTTTACTACATATATATTTCAATACAGAAAACTTACAATTAAATGGTTATCTGTGATAGAAGATAACAAGTTTTATTTATTTATTTTTAAATAGGCTAGACATTTGTACACTTGTGATTATCAGATATAACAATTACAAATTTAGTGGATATTTTTTTAAAATCACTTATAGTATTTGGAAATTTTATCTAATTTTGCTCACTCTCTCCAGAAAAGAGAATAGAGTTACTAGACTCAAATAATGTTGTCACTATTATTATTTAATATTATATTGTGTTTCTCATAAATTACAGAATTCACATATATAATCTATTTTCTTTTATAAATTTCAGTGAAGATCATATCAGGAAAGGAAAAGTCTTATGTTAATTCTAGGCAAAATGTAGTTATGTATCTCTATCATCTAGAAAATAATATGTATTACAACATCCACCCACTCCTCACTTATCAAAATATTTAGGTTCAAAAGACCTGGTCATTGGGTGAAAATTGGCAGTATGTGAAAATGGAGAATGGCAACAACAGATCATAAAATGGAGGATGACTGCGTCATTACATAACTGCCAAATCACATCATATGACTTCCAAATTACATCATTACATAACTGCCACAATACTGAGAATCACGGCACTGCCAGTTTGGTACATAACCAAATAACTCCAACCATCACAGCCAGTATTACTCTCATCTCACATCTCAGCATTTGTTATCACCATGTGTATGTTGTTAATGTGCAAAAGAGTCATTTTTTACTATTTTCATAAATCTGAAATGTAAGATAATGACAAATAAATGATGAGTAAGTGTATTCCAAAATAAACAGAATTGACTCTGAATTAAAATCTATTTCAAGCTGTCATTTATAGATTTATTATGTTCCAGGAACTGAACTAAGACATAGGGACACAATGTTGAAAGTATAAAGGAAGATCCCAAAAGCATTTACATCCTAGATGATGTTAGGGATTGAATGTGACCTTTTCTATGCAATGCTGGTTTTTTAATTATTATTATTAATACCATAGGGTGACTACATATTTAGATTTATTAAAAACTAAAGTGGATTGGGCCTCAGAAGATCAATGTGAAACCAAGAGTTTATATACAGGTCTTTAACGCCACCTCTAAACAGAATGAGAAAAGTTGTAAAAATCCAACTGTGATGATCCTTGAATTGGGAGTCAGATATATGGGATCTACAGTGGGATGTGCCACTGGTTTCCTGTATAGTCTTGAGTGTTTACATATCTCCTCTTGTTGATTTCTTTTTTT
>NW_006922472.1:407200-411636 GCF_000298275.1 Orycteropus afer afer
TTTTTTTTTTTTCCTCTAGCAGAGAAAAATGAAAAACAATATTATTGGAAAATGCCTTACATACATCTTTGGCAAATGAGTAGATTTAGGCATATATATTATGGGTAATCCAAACAATTCTATTATCTTATAATATTTTATGGTCATTTAAGATGGGACCCTTGACAATCTTTGGTGAAGAGGAGGAATATCCAGTAATTCATGCATTACTGGCCCATTTTACTTTGTGCTGCATTTCAGCTAAGTCAAAGCCACTGTCTCTGAAAACTGATTTAGTTGAAAAAAACAAGCGAACTCACTGCCATTGAGCTGATTCTGACCGCTAGTGACCTCTTTTGGGTTTAGAAAGTAGTAAATCTTTACAGAAGTAGATTGCCCAGTCTTTCTTCCATGCAGTGTCTGGTGGGTTTGAACCACCAACCTTCTGGTTAGCAGTCAAATGCCTTAGGCACTATGGCATCAGAGCTTCTTTTCCTTAAACAGACACATCCATATATTTAAAAAAAAAAAAAATTCATAATACAGTTCAGATAAAATATGCTACACTTTTTGGTTGCAGTGACTTGATTTCCATCAGTTTTATCAGGTAATTAATACAGGTGACTATCTACAGAAGTGATCACCTGCATGGACTATTAAAGTACCCCATTCTTCTTGCAACTGTGTAAAGTGAAAAAGCTTTCCTGGGTTGAAATAACACATTGGAAGACATAAACTCTAACTCTCTGTTTCTCATAAATGTATGCCTATGAAGTGTACAATAGGAGTTGTGGTGGTGTAGTGCCTAAGGCATTTGACAGCTAACCAGAAGTCTGGCTGTTTAAACCCACCAGCCACTCCTCAGAAAGAAAGTTGGGAAATCTACTTCCGTAGTGTACTACCTTGGAAACTCAAGGAGGGGTCACTATGAGTTGGATCCGACTTGACAGTAGTGGGTTTCGGTGGGTGGAACCGTACAATAGCACTACAGGTAAAGAAAAACTAAAACAGAGTTGGGAAAAAGAGGAAGAAAAATTATGGCATTACACTCTGAGAACCTATTTTTATCAATCGGGGCCTTTCAATAAACCAGTTACACATATTTGTGTGATAACCTGAAATTAAACTTGACTAAAAGGGAGAAAATATGTTAGAGGAAATAGTTAAGCAAGGTGGGAAGAAATCAACACTGACTCATTTGTAGGATCTACAGCCAGTAAACCTGTACAGAATGTAATTTCCAATATATTATACAGTTGAATTTCACAATACTCAAAATATAGGAATGCTAGATGATGCTAAGTGTGAAATTACTGGTACCTGGAATGAACACTAATGACATTTAAAACTACCTATTTTTTACTAATAATGTTTATTAAAAAGGCAAATTTGGGTTGAAAGATATGCATATATTTATATTATTGAAAACTAATTTAAATTATGTTATCTATTAAATTACACACAGTATATGGGTAAATACGCTTTCATTTAATTCAATGTAAACAATCACAGACATTTCTCAAGATGAAGCGAAATCTGACCTGGCTGTGCTTGGATAGATCAGCCTTGACAGTAGTTATCATATTATAACCTTAAAATTTATCATTGTTACATAGAAGTCACAGGTTAAAAGACACCACAATCAAAACTAGATCTGTGTCATTTCTGAAAGCAATATATCACTGATACAAGATCACAGTCCATAACATTAACTTGAGGTCAGGGTGGTTCACAAAGATGTACTTGAAAATCTCTTTACATTGACAGAATGCTGGAATGGACCATGCCACTGAACTAGACTGAAAATGTTATCCAATATGATAATATATACTCATTTTTATTTAAGATAATTAGAATATTAAGATATTTAGATACATAATTTTAGACTAAAACTAATATAATGGGGCAACAGTTGACTACGTATGATATTAATGTTAGGCTACATATTACTTTTTTTTTCCTGAGATTAATACACCTTGTACACATTATCTATAATGTGTCTATAAAGTTGGAATGGAGTGGCAATGAACTGAAATGAAAGTAGCATATTCTGCATGTGTGACAAAGTACATAAGTGTATAAATGGTCTCATCACTACTAAAAAAATAGTTCTGTACATGTTTCTTTTATATCTTAATTAAGCTTATGAACACTCAGTAAGTAAAAGAACTAGAATAGCACCGTAGGATTCAAAGGACCATGAATCCTGATCTTGGACTAGTTAAGCAAATCCCTGTGTATTCCAACTTATACAAGTAAGTTAAACAAACAAATGCACAAATAAAATAAACTTGAAAAAACCCTTGGTACTCTATCATCTTGTGATCATTTTTACTGTACTATAATTAACTCAAGAAAATATATGTTTAGAAATTACTGATTAAGAAACACTAGAGACACACCATCAACAATCTTTTGTCAGTTTGTTGTACTGAACTGGCTTCTATATGGCTGTGACACTGGAAGCTATGCCATCAGTATTTCAAATTTCAGCAGGGTCACTCATGATGGACAGCTCCTAAAGTGGGAAAGCACTCAACATATGACTAGGGAAGAGCTGTCTTCTCAAAGTAGAGTTGACCTTAATGAAGTAGATGGAGTAAAGCTTTTAGAACCTTCATCAGCTCAAAATGAAAACAAACAGCTGCAAACATCCATTAATAATCATAACATGAAATATACGAAGCATCGATCTAGGAAATCTGGAAGTTGCCAAAAGTGAAACAGAACATTTGAAGATATTAGGCATTAGCAAGCTGAAATGGACTGCTGTTGATCAATTGGAGTCAGACAATTGTATTGTTTACTTCACTAGGAATGAAAAATTGAAGTGAAATGGTGTCACATTCATAATCAAAACAACATTTCAAGATCTGTCCTGAAGAAGAACAGTGTCAGTGAAAATTCAATGTCCACTCACATACAAGGAAGACCAGTTAATATGAGTATTACTCAAATGTATGGCCCAAGAACTAACACCAAAGATGAATAAATTGAATTTACAACTCTGAAGTTTGAAACCGATCAAACATGCAATCAAGATACATTGAAATGGATGATTGGAATGGGAAAACCACAACAATCATGAAGGGTCATTAATTGGAAAAAATAACGCGTTGGTGATAGAAATATATAGTGCCAGAAATCCCATGATAGAACTTTACACATACCATTTTCTCAACAATATAAACAGAGACTATGCAAGTGGACCTTGCCAGATGGAATACACACAGCCTTCATCATTCTTTTCTGGATTAGAACTTTCACTGGAATCACTTCTTTTGATAGATGTAGGCAGACGCATAAGCAGTGCAGGTGTTATAAGTGGAGACACATGAACAACTTGGCTTTGAAATAACAATGGCTGTTCCTCATGGTGGGAAACACTGAATGAGATCACGGTGTAGGCATGATGTACAATGAAGTCAGTCATAATGGTTGTCAGAAGCACATGCAATTCAATTATCATATGTCCTTAGAGTTGTACATTGCCTAACTTTCTATCTGTTACAAATCCAGGCACTGACATCAACTTTGTTATAGACCAGGCCATAGGTTTCTACATGGTACTGCTTTAAACAATAAATGATAAAACTGAACATCGTGATTGAATGTCTGAGAATGATAATATCAGCAAATTAAATGCTGCAACATTGCATGTAGTACATATTAGTAACAGTAACAAGTACAAAATATCTTAAAAAATAAATGATATTTGCAAGTGCCATTCCTCATACCTCAAATATAACATAAGTCAAGGATTTCTCCCAACTTCCTAATCATTCTAGTTCACCATTGCATTATTCTTTATTTGTTGAGTAGAGACTTTGGGCAAGATGCCACAGCTGTTATCTTAGAAAATTCCAAATTCTGGAGACAGGAAAAAGCCTTCCTCTACCACAAAGTAGGAAACAAAAAGACCTAACAAAAATTAGAGATGAGCTGATTAATATAGACATATTGTATTTGACATCCATCAAGGAAAATGTTTCTAAGTGACTATATTTATCACAATTAAATTGCTCTAATTTTTATTTTTAGTCAAGAAGATATGCTATATTTAATCAGCATGTAAAGTAAATCTCTACCTGCAAATCAATTTCGCAGGTTGAATCATTTTAATTATTCTGTAGAGACCTTGTATTTTAACACATTTTCCTGAATTGAAATTATTTGTTGCAATTTCACTGTCATGAAACACAATAATCACTCAAAAACTAAAGTTTTTGAGAATGCATTCCTAGATCTATTATTTTTGTTTCTATTTTTCTTAATTGGAAATGTTTCTTTGAACTATCAATAGTGGTCATTAGAAGGCAATTTTATGGTTAGACAAAAAACATTAAAAAAAAAAAAGTTATCTCTGCAAATCTGCAAATACAAACACAGAAAGCTAGCCCAGGATGTCTTTCCTTTATAGGACTGCAGGAACTCCCCAGGTTACATATGGAATGTGT
>NW_006922472.1:413416-415426 GCF_000298275.1 Orycteropus afer afer
AACATACAAGTCTACTACTCACTGGCTTCCTTTAACTTTCAGTCCTGGAAGGGGTTTCTCTCATAGACCATGACTTTCCTGCCTTGATGGACCCAAAGCCTATCTGCTTGCTTGAAATTCAAAAAGCCAAACAGTCATTTTTTCTCTTCAGGTCCCCTCCCAAAGCACCCACCACCTCTCTCACCTGGGTTCGATAATTCCCTGCACTGACCCTCTACTTAACCAAGCATGATATTGCTCTCCAGGGACTGGTCCCTCCTGAGAACATGACCAATGTAGGTGAGACAAAGTCTGGCCATTCTCACCTCTAAGGAACATTCCAGATGCACTTCTTTCAGGAAAGATGTGTTCATTCTTCTGGCAGTCCTTCTTAGTTTCAGTATTCTTTGTCAACACCACAATTCAAAGGCATCAACTTTATATAAGTTTGTATATATATATACATATATGTTTCATTCGGAATCACATATTATGTATGTGTATGTTTTACTTTGAATCACGTAATTACACAACTTCATTAATATATGTTTATTGATGTTTAATACAATAATTAGCTCTGTAATTAAAGATAAAACTGATTTTTAATCTTTTTATCCCCAATGAGTCACACAGAGTCTGTCTCCTACAACATGAGGTACAGTTAACACATTTCAAAGAAATGACGTTGTTTGAATAATCAAAATGCATCAACTAGACAGCAAGGTAAACAATGTTCATAGAAAATGTATTGTGCTAGGTTTGGGTTCTTAAATTTCATGATCTATTAATGTACGTACATACATACATATATATATATATATAATTTTATAAGAGAATTTTCCAAATACTTTGGTAAAAATACTTGCTTTCAAAGTTTTAAAGAATAATTTTTAGCAATAACTGGAATACTTCACTGTCAGCTTCTATTTAGTTACCACCGACATGATAAGATTTTGAAAGGAAAAGCAAATACTATGTAGCCACGGGAGCTCTGGTAGCCGAAGGCACTTGACTGCTAATCAGAAGGCTGGTGTTTCAAACCCACCAGCCACTCCTCGGAAGGAAGACTGGGAAATATACTTCCGTAGTGATATTGCCTCAGAAACCCAAGGAGAGGTCGCTATGAGTTGGGTCTGACTCAACAGCACATAACAACAACAACAACAACAACATGTAGCCATATTAATTAATATACATCCTTTCCCTTCAATATAAATTTAACACAGAGACAAAAAGAAGGAATATTTGGGATAAATTGTGGAAGATCAGGATCAGTCAGTTGATTACTTCAAATGCTGGTGTTCTTACATTTTTAAATATATGTTGAATCACTTATAAATATTAAATATTTATTCCGATTTGTATGAAGCTATCACAAAATGCTGCACTTAAAAATGAAAAAAAAGTAAATAAAAGTAAAAATGAATCTTGATTTTTCTAAGAAAAAGTATGCAGGCCACAGAACTAAAGCAAGACGTTTGGTCAAAATTAATCTCATTAATCATTTCAAAAATTAAATATGTTGCATATCCTGGAACTAATACAAGTTCAGATGAGCAACAGGATTGAAACCAAAAAGTGCTTGGGGCACAACACAGGTGTAATTTATAAGATGGAGTTCTTGCCAATGTGTCCTTTCTTCCTCCTTCTGGCCCACTTTTCTTGGGCTCTGCAATTACCCCTCTCATCATCAGATATTTCATTTCCCATCTTTTCCTTTGACTGACCTATTTTCCTCCATTATAGCTCCAACATAAGATTGAAGAGCTTTGTTAGCTGTTATTCTGAGCTGCAATGGGCACTTTTCATTTTGGAAATAAGTGACTACAATTGTCCCCTAATAGACTCTGTACTCTTTAGTTCAGAGTAATTGAACCTATTAATTTCCCCTGCTTCCTGGGTTAAAATACACTTCCAAGGTGCACTGGATGAACTGTGCACATTGGGGAGGGAAGAATTTATGTTTCTAGAAACACTCTTAAATAGCAGGAAAAGTATTTTGGGAAAATGGTGATGAAAGAGTATGTTAAA
>NW_006922472.1:416110-418640 GCF_000298275.1 Orycteropus afer afer
GGGTCACTATGAGTTGGGTCTGACTCGATGGCACATAACAACAACAATGCAAATTTAAATTTCAGAAAATTCAATGTGACTAGGTCTAAAATGACTAGACTTTTCTTTTAGGGCCAAAGTTCAAAATTAACTCCATATTTTCAACTTTTGAAACACTGAAACATATTCATAAAATATATATTGATAACTTTAAATGCTATTTCAGGAGTAATCTTCATAAAATACCCCAGCAAAAGTTCTATTCTATTTATAAATATAGAAGAGATACTATCTCAGGGCAATTTATCCTGAAGTAAAGGCAAAGCTGTGAATAACTGGGGAGTAATGGAAACAGGCTCAGCTCAGTTCCTCAGACCTCTGCGAGTTTCATGACTCACTCTGGCTTTATTAACCCAAGTAGAAAATTGGGTTAGGACAGGCCTCGTTAAAATCAGATGATTCACTGAAAATGGATTTTCTCAGGTGGGAGAGTTAAAAATAATAATAATAAAAAGTTTTCTATAGTTATAAAACTGCCAACTCACAACTCTAGGGAGTAAAGACAAAATGCTTTTATCCAAGAAATTGGGAAAATCTAATGTACAACACAAAAGTAACATATGTTTTGCTTCTATCATTCTTATTATTTTAAATATTAGAAATTTAAGTAAATAAGACAAATTTATTAAAAGAACTATTACAATAATTTTCGCTAAAGATAACTCTGGTAGCATAGTGCCTAAGGCACTTGACTGCTAGCCAGAAGGCTGGCGGTTCAAACACCAGCCACTCCTCGGAAGGAAGATAGGACAATCTACTTCCTTGGTAATACTGCCTCGGAAACCTAAGGAGGGGTCGCTATGAGTTGGGTCCGACTCAACAGCACATAACAACAACAAAGATAATTTGGGCTACAATGCAATATTTGGAACTTAGGGAAATGGGAAACAGCTTATCAGAAATAAGCTTAACTATATGAACTGATCAAATCACATGATTTCATCAAGTAATTTAAAAATGAAAGCTATATCTTGAATGTGCTAATCAACACAGAAAAGAATCAGCCATGGTGACCATTCCTTGTCTGAATGTAGGACATTTTCAAAATAGATGTGACTGTGAAATAATGTATACCAAAGGACTTCTTTGGATCAGCATTTGACAATAAGCTGTCCAAAGGCATGATCTGAACAATCAAGATATGTTCCCAGGTAGAGTTAATCATCTTATTATTTTATATCATTCATCTTTCTGCTTTTGTCCATCAGAATAAATCAAGGAGGTCCCCACTAATACATTAATCCAAATACTTTAAAATAAGAAATATGTATTTACATGTTATTCATAGATTTTCTTCTAAGGTTTTGGGGAGGAGTTATTATTTTTACTTCAATCTATGTGTATTATTCAAAGCAAACTCATTGCCATGGAGTTTATTCTAACTCAAAAAAATTCCATAAGCCAGACTAGAACTGGCCCATAGGATTTCCAAGGCTATAATCCTTAGAGAAGCAAACTGCAAAATCTTCTGTAGAGATGATGGATTTGAACTCCTGATGTTGCAATTTACACCAAAGCACTTAACCACGTGACATTGGAGCCTGCTATCTGTATTAGGAAATACATATTTATATTTTATATTTCTTACTCATTACATGTATATTAAAATCTCATTCTTTTTTTTTTCATCCTCAAGACAAATAACTTCTGAATTATTATTTTTCATTCTCAAATAAAGACCAACATGTTTTCATCCTCTTGTATAATGTTATATCACTAACCTTGGAAATGCCATCCAAAGTTTCTGCTGTACTGAATTGATTAGAAGTGAATCAGTGAGTCCAACCATGTCCATGGGATGAGGACAACAGTAGGGCATGGACACCAGGAATTAAGGGGTCTCTGGGACCAAGTTAGAGTCTGTCCACCAGAAGCAGGAAGAAATATATTTAAAAAATGATGATGTCATACAGTTACAAAATGTACCCAGAACCAATGGCCATTTTTAACTTCTCTATATGTTATAGTTTTATTTCTGAATAAAATTATTTTCAATCACTTGTAGTATTTATTTAAAAGATGTATATAGTTGTTTATCCTGAAAGGCAGTTGTTAGCATCTAACACCACTTTAATGTGTCATAGAGTTAAGCATATGCTATTTTATGCTATGTGTAATCTATATTTGTACCACAACAGAAAATACACATACACTCTTACCTGCTAAAACTTTAGTTAGTGCTTAGGAATTAGGAGAGACAGGATGAGGAAAAAAAGGAAAGGAAGAATGAAGAACAGAAAGAGGAGAAAAGGGGACAGAGAAGAAAAGAAAAAACAGGTGAAGGAAGTGAAGTGGAAGAGAAGAAAAAATGATCATTATGAAAACTGAAATTCACTAAATACTCTCTCCCTCTCTCCCTCTCCCACCCCCCCATATATATTGTTGTTGTTGTTATGTGCCGTTGAGTCGGACCCGATTCATAGAGACCCCTCCTTGGGTTTCCGAGGCAGTATCACTACAGAAGTAGATTTTGCCCCATCTTCCTTCCTTC
>NW_006922472.1:419231-419748 GCF_000298275.1 Orycteropus afer afer
AATCTATAGGTATTCCTTTCTTGGAGAAATCTTGAGCCCACATAAAAGTTGCAATTTCAATACAAAATGAAGATGTATTTCTCATGAAGTGCCCATTATATTAAATATGTTTTAATGTATCTGGAACTATTTTTTTTTTTTATGCATAGAAAGGTACATTGTATACTTCATACAACAACAAACATTTGACTCTCCTTAGATATGAACTGTACCTAACTGCACTGACCTAGGTACAAATTTGATTTAAAGACAGACTTAGGAACAGAACTTTTTTGTCATGTAGGGACTCCGTGTATAGGAGCCCCTGAGAAGTGAAAACGAGTAATGCTCTCAGCTACCAACTAAAAGATTGGCAACTGTTTTGTACTGATTAGCCAAAACCCTAATTCACTGACATCAAGTCAGATCCTACTCATAATGACCCCTCCTTGGGTTTCTGAGGTGATATCAGTATGCAAGTAGATTACCCCTCTTCCTTCCTTAATTTCAATTCACTTGTAGTATTTATTTAAAAGAC
>NW_006922472.1:420328-423159 GCF_000298275.1 Orycteropus afer afer
TATATATATATATATATATATATATATATACGTACATAGATACACTGTATACTCTATACTGAGACAAGCATTTGATTAATGAACATTAGATATGAACTGTACATATATATGTTTGTATTATATATGTATTTACAATTGGCCCTTAAACAACATGGGAGTTAGGGGCATCAATCCCCTGTGCAGTAAGCTGAAAACGGTGTAACTTTTGACTTCTCAAAAATGTTACTAATAGCCTACTATTGACCAGACCATGACTATCATAAACAGTCTTGATCATAAAGTGGATTGCCTTTCCATGAATTATCTGTCCCTCCTGCCTTAAATCCTGGTGCTCACTTCCCTTCCCTATGAATTTTTAAATATATAAATAATTCATAAGATTTGTTTATATAATCTCATCTATATAATCAGTACAAAAGGAGCTCTGGTGGTGTAGTGCCTAAAGCTTTGGACTGCAAACCAGAAGGCTGGCTGTTCAAACCCACCAGCCACTCCTCAGAAGGAAGAGGGGTAATCTACTTGCATACTGACATCACCTCGGAAGCCCAAGGAGGGTTCTTTATAACATTGGTGGCACTGCTTTCCAGAATAGGACACATACATCTGCATTCAAAACCCATTCAGGTATATATTTCTCCTGATTGATTTTCTTCATGGTGTCTGGGAACTTATCTGCTGCCTCATGGCTGGTAGAAGCTGTTTCTCCTGTTGTCTTCACATTTTTTGGCCAAACCTCTTTCTAAAATTATCAAACTGTCCTGTGCTGTAATTAAATTCTCCAGCTTTAGATCTGTCATCTTCCTTTTGCTTTAAGTTGTCATATAATGACTTTGTTTTTTCTAGAATCATATTAGAATCTATAGGTATTCCTTTCTTGGAGAAATCTTGAGCCCACATAAAAGTTGCAATTTCAATACAAAATAAAGATGTATTTCTCATGAAGTGCCCAGTTTTGGCACATGCTGGAGTAGCTGCAGTAACAGCTTCAAGTCCCTCTTCTTCTCCTCCCCTGCTCCACAGGGGGCCTTACAGTGGATTCATTTATCTTCAAATGGCAGGCACTGCAGCTGCAGACCTCACTTTGCAGAACATATAAAACAACTCAACTTTTTCTTGTAATGCCATGACCATTTTCTGCCTCTTAGGAGCAATTCCAGTATCAGTAGTGGCACTTCATATGGGTCTCATGTTGCTCCTCAAGGTTTACAATATTGCACTAAACACAACAAAAAGTATGCAAGAATTGCAAAACATCACTTTTTACTGCAATGCACAATTAACTGCAGACACAAACTACTCATGAAAAATGTTTTAATGTCACATAGTAAAAAGCCGGTACTCACAATACTTGAGGTCACCACAATAGCAACCAGAAGTGGCTATGAAATGATTAGAGTATTACAACATACATTACATGTAATTTCATATAGTTATAATATAGTATTTTTACATTTGTTTAAATTTATCTTGACTATGCATGGCACCATGTATGCTATGTGTTTTGTGCTTTCATAATAAAGTCTAAATATTTATAATACATTTGTATATATTTTATAGCAGATAGTGTGGACTAGTATCTGCACATATTTTATTCATTCATGACATCCTTTTTTTTCTTAATTTCTTTGGTATTTCTAGGCCATGTGGTTCATCTGTGAGTTTTAAACAATTGGAAATATCCAAAAAAAATTTCCAATATATTTATTGAAAACAATTCAAGTATGAGTGAACTCATGCTATTCAAACCCATGTTGTTCAAGGCATATATGGGTATACATTTCTCCTTATCAGAAATGTGATATTATGCCGAAGTTACAGATTAAGAAACAGGATGAATAAGTTCAAGTCCACACTACTAAAACTAAAAATTTAGCACAAAAAGGCTGCTTACATAGTCCACATTTCTAACTCCATATGTGCCTTCAAAGATTCTATCGATCATAGACCACTTCTTAAAACTCAAATAACCCTCATTTCCAAAAAAGAAAAAAACAAAAAAAAAAAGATAATATGTCTTCAGTATATATCCCAGGTAATAATCAAATATTTTGGTATTTATACATGAATTCTATAGATTACTTGGAGTTTCGTGAACACTGTTGTTAGTTGCCATCAAGTTAGCTCCAACCCTCTGGCAGCGGAATGAGACACTCTCCATTCCTGTGCCATCCTCACAGTCATTGCTATTCTTGAGCCCATAATTGTAGCCACTATGTCAAACAACTTTGTTGAGGTTCTTCCCCTTTTAGCTTGAGTGTCTACTTTACAAGGCATGATATCCTTCTCCAGGGACTGGTCCTTTCTGATCTTCTGATAACATGACCAAAGTACAGAGACAAAGTGGTGGTTGTGTGTTGCTGGGAGGCTAGAAGTGACATCACTAGTATTTGACATACCAGCAAGTTCACTCATGTTGGACAGGTTTCAGTGGAGCTTCTAGACTAAAACAGACTAGGTAACTGTTTCTGGTGGCCCAATTCTGGGAAAAAAAAAAAAAAAAGCCATGGAAAACCTTATGAATATCAATGAAATATTGTCTGATATAGTGCTGGAAAATTAGCTCCTCAAGTTGGAAGGCATTCAAAATACAGTTGGGGAAGAGCTGCCTCCTCAAAGTTGAGTCAAACTTAGTGATATGGATGGAGTAAAGGTTTCAGGACCTTCATTTGCTGATGTGGCATGACTCAACATGACATGAAACAGCTGCAAATTGTAATAATCAATATGTAGAATGTAGAAAGAATATATCTAGGAAAATTGAAAGCTGTCAAAAATGAAATAGAATGCATAAATATATCTAAGCTGAGAGGTTGTGATAATTATAAAATTAT
>NW_006922472.1:423399-427010 GCF_000298275.1 Orycteropus afer afer
CCAAGATTCTAACCAGTTGGCTCTCATATTTGTTAAATCTATTAACATTCTTTCTAATTAAAAAAAAAAATACATATATATACATTACATACGTATGTATAGCTTTTAGATACTTGCTTTGTATATTAGAGTAAGGGAAAGGAAGAAAACAAAAGGCAGAACAACATATTTATTATATATTATATATATATACATTACATACGTATGTAATGCTTTTAGATACTTGCTTTGTATATTAGAGTAAGGGAAAGGAAGAAAACAAAAGGCAGAACAACAAAATTATAAGAGAAGAAGAAATGGTAAGATGAAGGAAGGGGAAAAAGAAGAAGAAAAAGAAAAGAATGAAAGGGAACAAAATATTAGTGAATTTTAATTTTAATTTGTTATTACTGGTAAGAATGTACAATTTTTTTTACTCACTTTATATTATATATTAAATATAGTAAACACATAGTACATTGGGCACATTTTAAAGTTTAAAAATAAAGTGATATATTAAAAACAAAATATTTATATGATGTAATTGTGCGTATCCCAGGAAAACATGATTTGTAAACATACTTTAATCATATTCTGAGTTTAAAAATTCTTTGGTTATATGTAATAAAACTTATTGTCATCATAAAGTTATTAATATCAATATTTCCTTTTTAGTTAAAAGAGACAAATTTATAGTTATTTCACTAAAGTCTGCAGGGTTCTGGAACAAAGTAACTTATTGGATTTAATATATTTCTCATAAAAGTGTCTCAGAAGTATTAATTTCATGCTTGACACAACTTTTCATAGGCTTTGTGATTTTATATCTGCAATTTACAACAGGCTAGTTTTGTTGGATGATAAACTCTCAAATTACAGAAATTTTAAAACTCAAAGATTTATCTTTTAAATACAGCAAGGAAGTTTGGTTAAATCCATAGGAAATATGCAATCTTGTTTTAGTTCCTTTTACCAATGCTAACGTAATTATAATAGTTATAATATGTTATTTTTAAGAATCATATATAAATATTAAATGTTGTTGTTTTTATGTGCCGTCGACTCGGACCCAACTGATAGCAACCACTCCTTGGGTTTCCGAGGCAGTATCACTATGGACATAGATTGCCCCATCTTCCTTCCGAGGAGTGGCTGGTGGGTTTGAACCGCCAGCCTCCTGGTTAGCAGTCAAATGCCTTAGGCACTATGCTACCAGAGCTGCCAGTGTTTTCCACATCTACTTCCCCCCCCTTAGTAGTTTTATTTGAAATACTGTAAAGCAAAACATCAGATAGCAAAATAGTCAAGAATTGAGTAATACTTATACTTTCCCATCAGCTACAGAAACAAAATGACATCCAATAAATAATTGTTGGTTGGAAAAAAAGTGTGTCACTTCTGTAACACATGCGGACAGCATGAGTCAATATTGATGGCAACAGTTTGTTTTTCTTTCATTTGTTGTTAGGTGCCTTTGAGTCAGTGTCGACTCTCAGCAACCTCACGTACAACAGAAGGAAGGACTTCCTGGTCCTTTGCAGTCCTGACGTGGGTTGCTATACTTGAACCCATCCTTGTAGCCACTGTGTCAATCAGCTCACTGAGGGTCTTCCTATTTTTGCTGACTATATTTTATCAAGCATTATGTCCTTCCCCAGGGACCGGTCCCTTCCTATAACAAGACCAAGTACATGAGATGAAGTCTGACCATTCTGGCTTCTAAACAGCATTCTGGTGCCACTTGTTCTGGGACATACCTGTTCATTCTTCTGGCAGTCCATTGTAATTTAAGTATTCTTCACCAACACTGCAATTCAAAGGCATCAATTATTTTTTGGTCTTTCTTATTCCTTGTCCATTTTTCACATGCATGTGAGGTGACTAAAAATACCATGGCTTGGATTAGGTGCACCTTAGTCTTCAAAGTGACACTTTAAAAAGGTCTGTTGCAACAAATTTTCCTAGTGCAATATGACATCTAATTTCTTGATTTCTGCTTCCATGGCTGTTGATTGTGAATCAAAATAAAGTGAAATCTTTGACACCTTCAATCTTGTCTCCATTTATTGTGATGTGGCTTACTGATTCAGTTGTAAGGACTTTTGCATTCTTTATACTGAGGTGTAATTGATACTGAAGACCGTAGTTTTTGATCTTCACCAATATGTGCTTCTAGTCATTCCCACATTAACAGGTTGTTATTGAATTTTCCACTAATCCTGATATCACAGTCTTCTTCATACAGTCCAGCTTTATGGATTAAATGCTCAGCATACAGATTGAATAATTATGATTAAGGGACAACAACCCTGATGTGCATGTTTTCAGATTTGAAACCATTGTAGTATCCCCTTGTTCTGTTCAAACAACAGTCTCTTACTCTATGTTCAGATTCCTAGTGAATCCAATTAAGTGTTCTAGAATTCCCATTTTTTGCAAAGTTATCTGTAATCTGTTAAGATTCACACAGGCGAATGATTTTGCATAGTCAATAAAACACAGGTAAACATCTTTCTGGTATTCTTTGCTTTCAGACAAGATATATCTAACTTCAGCAATGCTATCCCTTATTTTGCATTTTCTTCTGAATCCAAATTGAATTTCTGGAACTTCCCTGTCAATATACAATTGTAATCATTTTAAAAATTATCCTCAGCAAAATTTTACTTGTATGTGATAATAATGGTATTGTTAGAAAATTTCTACATTTTTTTGGATTACCTTTCTTTGTCATGGGCACAAATATGGATCTCTTTCAGGTGGTTGGTCAGATAGCTGTCTTCTAAATTTCTTGGCACCAATAAATAAGTGCTTCCAGTGTTGCACCCATTTGTTGAAACATCTCAGTGGATATTCCATCAACTCCTTGAGCTTTGCCCTTCACCAATTCCTTCAGAGCAGCTTGGATTTTTCCTTTAATACCAGTGGTTCTTGATCATATGCTATCTACTGAATGGTTGAATGTTGACCAGTTCTTTTTGTTATGGTGACTGTATATCATTTACATCTTCTTTTGATGCTTCATGCCCCATTCAATATTATGCCCACAGAATCTTTCAATATTGCAATTTGAGGCTTGAGTTTTTTCTTCAGTTCTTTCCACTTGAATCATGCTGAGCATGTTCTTCCCTTTGGATTTTCTAAGTCCATGTCTTTACACATTTCATCATAATACTTTAATTTGCCTTTTCAAGCTACCCTTTGAAATATTCTGTTTTCATCATTTCTTCCATTCACTTATTCAAGAGAAAGTGTCAGAGTCTCTTCTGTCATCCATTTTGGTCTTTCTTCCTTTCCTGTCTTTTTAATGACCTTTTGCTTTCTTCATGTGTGATCTTCTTTATATCATCCCACAACTTGTCTGGTCTTTGGTCAATGGTATTCAGTGTTTCAATCTATTCTTCAGATGATCTCTAAATTCAGGTGGAATATAATCAAGGTTGTATTTTGGCTGTCAATGACTTGTTTCAATTTCTTCAACTTCAACTTGAACTTGCATAAGAGTAATCGATGCTTTGTTCCACAATTAGCTCCTGGCCTTGTTTTGACTGATAATATTGAGTTTCTTCACCTCTTCTTTCCACAGTTTTGGTTCCTGGCATTCCATTTGCTTAAGTCTCCATGTATAGTTG
>NW_006922472.1:428757-430917 GCF_000298275.1 Orycteropus afer afer
CAACAATTATTTTCATTTCTTTAATGATCATTTTCTAAATTTATTACAATTCGACCAACTACCTCCATATGTAGTACCCAAAACTGAAAAGACTCTAGTGTGATCTGGCTCTCATTTCTTTAATCAAGTTACTATATGTCTGTCCATTAAATGTAAGGTCCCATTAGCCCTGTTGGAGTTAGCTATTGATTCATATTGATCTCACTGTCAAGTTTAACCTGCAGTCTCTATCAGGCATGCTACAGCTAAGTGATTCTGTGGTTTGTATGGTTGACATTTTGGATTTGGGAATAGACCTTCCAGTTATCACATTAAAATGCTTCTTATTAGTTTTGGCCGAGTAATCTTTGTTGTTCAAATATTGTGAATCTCTATTCTGTCATACAAATTATGTACTATGTCTTCTTGCTTTTGTCAGAAACAACGTTAGTGGTTATAACTCCTTTTAGTTTTCAAATTACATCTTGAATTCCTTAAAAAAATTGAATAGGGCAGCAACAAATTTAGATCTTGAAGAGATGTACTTGAATCTTCTCATCAGGATGACTTCATTGTACACTCTCCTTCATCTGGTTATAGCTGCTTAACCTTTATTATCAAGTTCATGAAATAAAACCTGTAAGTATCCATGCAAGGCACAATTGGTCTCTATACACCTGGAACAACAGAGAATAAAGAAGAGTTGGGAGTAAAAGGAAGATATGGAATATGTAGCTAACTGCCTTCATAAAACATTGCCTTCTTTGCCATAAGACCAGAAGAATTGATGGTGCCTGTTTACCATTACTGAATATTTTGATCAAAGATTCCTGATCAAAAGAGGAGAAATGCAGAATAGAATTTCAAATTTTTCTGAACTCTAGACTTTCTGGAATCAAGGACAATAGATGAACCTATACATTTATTGCCTAGAGGTAATCCTTAAAGCAAAAATACCCCCTGAAGTCTTCTTAAAATCAAACAATGCCTTGAGCATTATGCTGTTTTAAGAACTATCTATATGGGATCAAATTAACAGCAACTTGAAAGATTAGAAAGAACCTCAGGGGGTAAGGAGTTTATGTTAATGAAGGAGCAACTCAGAAAATGAGGATAAGAATGGTTAACTTGAGGAATGTAAATCATGTCACAAAATTGCATACATACAAACTCTTGAATTGGTGCATGTTTGGCTAGGTATATTCTCAACAACAAAAGAAATAACATTTAGAAAAAAAAAAAAAAGATTCTAGAAATCTTCTCTCCTTCATCGTCACAATAACATGGCAAAACCTCTTGTTACTAACTTATTCATTTTGTGAACAGCTTCTTTACCATTAATATTTTTGCAGCACCATCAGAATAAAGAACCCAATGTAATCCTGCATATACATTTATAAGGTCAGGGAATTGATTTTTAACTATGATCACAACTTATTGAGCCAAGTCTTGAACCAAATAGATCATCTAAAAGGTGACTTATTACATATGAAGAGCCCTAGTGTAAAAAAAAAAAAAAAAAAATCTACCCATAAAGAGCCCAACAAAGCCAGTCAGATTTTCTGTCTCCTTCTTTGAATTTTAAGTACAAGAATGATAAAGAAGAACAGGGATTTACATAGTAAAAAAAAAAAAAAAAAAGATATAGAAACCACACAGGTATCAGAGTAGTAGACAGAATAAAGTAGTACTCTTCCAAAGATGCCTACATCCTAATCTCTGCAACCTCTGAATATTACTTTCCTTAGGAAATGCCTTTGCAGATGTGATTAAGTTAAGGATCTTGAGATTAGAAGATTATCCTGGATTTTCTAGGTTGAGCCAATTCACTTACAATCTAATGAAAAGTAGAAAGACAATCAAAATCAGAACAATATTAAAAAATGCTAAGGTGTTGTTTTTTTAAGATGGAGGAATGATAGGTTGAGGAATGTAAACATGCTTTAGAAGGTAGAAAAGACAAGCTAATGGATTTTTCCTTGGGCTTCCAGAAGACATGGAACTTGATTTTCAGACCCTGACCAGCTAGAATGACGTTTAGATTTGAGAATTTTGTACCTCCAGAGCTTGCTACATGGTCAATTTGTGCTGTTTTAAATAACTAAATCTGTGGGAATTTGTTTACAGTAGCAATGTTGTTGTTGTTGTTATATGCCGTCGAGTCGGACCCGACTCATAGCG
>NW_006922472.1:432222-441333 GCF_000298275.1 Orycteropus afer afer
TCAATATACTGCTGCAAATGTTTCTGAATTATCTTCAGTAAGAACAGTAGCAATAGGAAGCAAATATAAAGGATTATATTTAAAATGATTTTCAACAGTTAAGGTATATGGACCAATATCTCAAATGACAGCTCAATCTCTAAAATCATTGTATATAAAAAAGCTCTTTCATGAGTATACAATGGATGGGCAAATGACCAACTCTGCATAGGAAAAGGGCAGAGTTAGAACTTGCCAGGAGGGAGACAGAGCAGAATGCTAAGATGAGAAAAACAAGGCAAATCAAAGATTGAAAGGTTTATAATACATGCATTTTATGGTGTTGTTGCAAGGATATTTTTTCAAAGTATGCTTTCACAGTTGCATGCAATGTTTCATTTCTCTACCAACATGACTTTGGGATTCAATCCTGAGGATATATCTTTTTCTACATTTGATACTCATAGCATTTTTCAGAATTCAATGGATGTACTCCCTATGTACCTTCATTTTTAGTCTTTTTAACTACATTTTCTGTTCTTAAATTTTTCTTCCTCCACATGACTTAACCTTATATGAAATAGTAAGCTGACATATCTTGGCAAAAGAAATACATTTTGAAAAATAATACTATCTGTATAAAACTGATGTCATGCCTAATCCCACAACACAGTTCAAAGATCCAAATCTGTCTAACTACCATAACTTCTTTCTTTTGGGAATTATGACACGATAACCAATAAGATTACAATATCACTGGGAAATTTGTTTAAAAAACAATAATTTATTCATAGATAGTGAAAAATCTCTGAAAAGGATTAACAAAGTGGCTGTAACAATGGCGTCAAATACAGCAATGATTGTGAGAATGGTGCAGGATCAGCTAGTGTTTTGTTCGATTGGACACAGGGTCTGCATGAGTTAGAATCAAACTCTAAGGAACTTAATATATATGTTTATGATTATGAATATTTATAAGTATATATATGCTTATACACATAAACATACACAAATGAACACATATATGTACACACATACACATGAATGTGGTTTTTGTTAAAAAATGTGTTTCTGAAACCTAACAGGGATACAAAATATGATACTAACCCCAACATAACAAAATAATTTCAAAATTATTCACAATAACTTCCAATAAAATAGGTATTTAAAGGTTTATTTTATTTCATTGCACAAGTATAACATATTTTGTCTGGATTTTTTGTTTTCTTGTTTAGTTTTAATACTGGAAATCCTTTCTCAAAAATACATGTATACTATTTGCTAAATATTTTCAGTGTATTTCTTAGCTGAAAATGTCATGGTGGTGAAAATATACTTCCTGCATATGTTGGGTTCTTTGAATAAGTGGTTTAAGGATTTCTCCTTTCTGTGTAATGAGAACACGTTAATGTAAGACAGAGCATTTAGAATACAAATCACAAAAACATACATCATAACACCATCACCATGGTACAGTAAGGAAATATGTTTTTCTGTAAAATGAATAGGTTAGTTTCAAAGTTGCTGAGGTAAACACATTGTATATAGTTTGTAATTTCTATCTTCTTAATATATTGCACTTCCAATACTTTTCCTTTATTAATATATAAATGTGTTTATTAACTTCGTAGAGTAAATGAATGGAAGCTAATATATTAAAATGGATATTTTATGCTTTTATTTTTATGTTTTTTTATCCTTTTATTTTCAACCAGTGATGATGAGATATTAGAGTGAGAGAATTTTACATGAAACAATTTTTTCAAATGAATATGTTCTTTAATTGACATTGCAACATCAAATCTTATTGAAATGTCCAAATCATGATTATATCCACTAATCAAACGTACATACACACTTCCATTTACTGGATATATATTGAGCACTTCTTTTATGCTAAGATATATATATATATATATATATATATATATTATATATATGTATGTATGACCAGACTCACTGCCATTGAGTGGAATCCGACTCCTAGCAACCCCTCTTTGGGTTTCCAAGGTGGTATTACTGCAGAAGTAGATTGTCCAATATTCCTTCTGAGGAGTGGCTGGTGGGTGTGAACCACAAGCCTTTTGGTTAGCAGTCATATGCTTTAGGCACTATGCTACCAGACCTCTTATACATATGTGTATTTATATTTAAAATGCTATTTATCTATTTCTTAAAAGATGCATATGTCATTGTCATCACAGGGTGTCTGTCTTTCCCCTGTGACTCCATTGCTGTGTCTGTGTTTCTAGAATATGTCACCAAAAAGACATTAGGATTACGACCCAAGTTATTCCAGTATTACTTCATTAATTTAACTGATAACATCTGGGGGAAAAAAAAATAGCCAAAAAATGTTGCATTTATTTTAAAACTTCAATATATCTTTGGGGTGTGTGTGTGTGTGTGTGTATGTATGTATAGAAGTGCAATTCAATCCCTATCACTATCCAATAAAACATATGTCAATTATAACACACAATACATAGGGGACTTCTTACTTGAAGTAAATCTTTAATCTACAACACACTAAAAATATCCTGATAACATAAAATAATTTGAAAATAACTGACTTAGATAAAAGGCTACATGAAATTATTTACAGTAATCCACATTATTTACTGAAAAAAATAATTTGAAAATTATAAGAATTAATCACACTCCATGTGTGTTTTCTATTCTAGGATAATTATGAAATAAGTCAATAGTGAATATATCAGTAAATATGATGAAGTCATTTAATGCCTAGGTTAATGAGACCTTAGAAATGTCTCCTTTACAAACTAACTTGTTACATATTATAATAAATTCAAATTATACTTTGTGAAAAAGAAAAATGAATGATATTCTTAACAATCTTTTGTTTCAGAGGCTATAAAAAAGGCTCACTTTTTTTAACAATAAAAACTAAAATGGAATTAAGTATCAATGGGCTTACTTTAAGTGCAAGTGACTTGTTTGAGTATATTTTTATTATTGCATTTTATGAAAGTAGAGTAAGAAGAACAGCCTGCAATTAGTCTCTGTTACATAAACTTATATACATATGCTGACAGAAAAATATTCACAAAAAATTCAGCAAGTTGCGGTGCTTAAGTAATGCTCTAGGGTTTTTTTTTTTGTTGTTGTTGTTGTTTGTTTGTTTGTTTTTAAATCTTTTAAATCTAGTAGTTGTCCTTGAGACATTTATCATAAAAGACCAGAACCGTCTAAGCAGTAAAGTAGGACACAGTTTGAAAGTCATCTAATGATAAAAGAAAATATATAGATATAGAAGACTAATAATTCTGAGGATCCTACAGATGTGTTTCGTCATTTTTGACATTGAACTAACTTTAATTTGAAGTGCAGATATTGTAAAAAAAAATTTTTTTTTTCATTAGGAGATATAATTTGCCAATTGCTATTTTTACAACTTTTAACAAGCTTATAATTTTCTATCACAAGAGTCAGTTATGGAATACTAGACAAACCATATGATGGTTTCTGAATACAGAATACTTCTTTGCTAATACTCTCTTGAGACTATTTGATCTAATGTAAAAATATGAAATAAAGGGTTTGAATCAAGGAGTTTGGAAATAAATGTGTGTATATAAATAAAATGTATATCCGTTTAATGAAAGAATTTCATATATATGAATGTGTACACACAGAGACCCACATATGAAGTAAACAAGTATTCCATGCTCTAGCCAAAACATTAAATAAACTTGAATGATTAACTTGCATAAGAGCATCTAATATTAAAAGAATACTGGCTTCTGGGCTTAAATAGACTTGGAAGAAGGTAGATGTCATCCATTTCTCAAACAATCGGCCAGTGAAACCTTATGGATAGTAGTGAAACACTGTCTGAGATATTACTGGAAATCTTTAGGAATAGCCCTGAACAATGTCTGATATAGTGTAGGAAAATGAGTCCATCAGGGTAGAAGGCACTCAAAATTTGACTGGGGAAGAGCTGACTCAGAATAGAGATGCCCTTAATGATACGGATAGAGTAAAGCTTTTGAGACTGCCACTGGCTGATGTGGCACAATTCAAAATGAGTAGAAACATATGTAAACATCCATTAATAATTAGAACATGAAATGTACAAAGTGTGAATCTAGGAAAATTGGAAGTTGTCAAAAATGAAATGGAATGCCATAAAGATCAATATCTCAGGCATTAATAAGCTGAAGTGGACTGGTTTTGGCCATTTTGAATTAGACAACCATATTGTCTATTATGCCTGAAATGACAAATTGAAGAGGAATGGTGGGGCATTCATCATCACAAAGAGTGTTTCAAGATCTGTCCTGAAGTACAACACTGTCAGTGATAGAATAATATTCATACACCTAAAAGGAAGACCAGTTAATACTATTTTTATTCAAACTTACTCACCAACCACCAAAGCCAAAGATGAGGAACCTGAAGATTTTTACCACTTTGGCAGTCTGATATTGACTGAACATGCAATTAAGATGTGCTGATTATCACTGGTGATTGGAATGCAAAAGTTTGAAACATAGAAGAACCACCAGTAGCTGGAAAATATGGTGTTGGTATAGAAATAACACTGTAGATCACATGATAGAGCTCTTCAAGACCAACAAGTTATTCATTGCAAATATCTTTTTTCAACAACATAAATGCTGGCTAAACACATGGACTTCACCAAGTGGAATACACAGGAATCAGATTTACTACATCTGTGACAAGAGGTGATGGAGAAGTTCAATATGTTCAGCCAAAACAAGGCCAGAAGCTGATTGTGGAACAAACCATCAACTGCTTATATGCAAGTTCAAGGTGAAGTTGAAAACAATTAAAACAAGTCCACAAGACCAAAAATATGATCTTGATAATATCTCTCCTGAATTTAGGGACCATCTAAAGAATAGATTTGATGCATTGGACACCAATAACCAAAAACCAAAGGAATTGTGGCATGATATCAAGAATATCATCCATGAAGAAAGCAAGAAATCATTTAAAAGAAAAAAAAAAAAGGGAAGACCAAAATGGATCACAGAAGAGATTCTGGTGCCCTTGAATGGAGAGTAGCTAAAGGAAATGGAGGAAATGACAAGATAAAGGAGCTGAACAGAAGATTTCAAAGAACACCTCCAGTAAACAAAGCCAATTACTATAATGAAATGAGAAAAGACCTATAATTAGAGAACCCAAAGAGAAGAACACATTAGGCATTTCTCAAGCTGAAAGAACTGAGGAAAGGTTTAGGTCTCGAGGTGCACTTTTGAAAGATTCTATGGGTAAAATACTCAATGATGTAGGGAGCATCAAAAGAAGATGGAAGGAATATACAGAGTCACTGTATCAAAAAGAATTGGTCAATGTTGATCCATTTCAGGAGGTTGCCAAGACAAGAAACAATTGTATTGAAGGAAGAAGTCAAAACAGCACTGAAGGAATTGGCAAAGAACAAGGGTCCAAGAATTAGCAGAATACTCATTGAGATGTTTCAACAAACAGATGCTCTGCTGGAAGCACTCACTCGGTTATGCCAAGAGATTTGGAAGACAGCTAGGTGGCCAACTGACTGGAAGAGGTCCATATTTGTACCCATTGCAAACAAAGGTGATCCCAGAGAACGTGGAAATTATTGAAAAATATCATTAATATTACATGCAAATAAAGTCTTTCTGAAGATAATTCAAAAATGGTTACAGTGGTATATTGACAGAGAACTTCCAGAAATGCAAGGTGGATTCAGAAGGGAATGTGTAGAGGTATATCATTACTGACGTAAGATGGATCTTAGGTGAAGGCAAAAAAAGAAAAATGTGAACTTAAGTTTTATTGACTATGCAAAAGCATTTGATTGTGTGGATCATAAGAAGTTATGGGTAACGTTGAGAAGAATGGGAATTTCAGTACTTAATTTTACTCATGAAGAACCTGTACATACATCAGGAGGTTGTCATTTGGACAGAACAAGGGGATACTGCATGGTTCAAAATCAAGAAGGGAGTGAATCAAGGTTGTATCCTTTCACCATACTTATTCAAATTGTATACTGAGCAAATAATCCAAGAACCTGGATTGTATAAAGAAGAATATGGCATCAAGATTGGAGGAAGAATCATTAACAACCCATGATATGCAGATGACACAACTTTGCGTGCTGAAAGTGAGGATGACTTGAAGCACTTACTGATGAAGATTAAAGAACACAGTCTGTAGTATGGATTACAACTCAATATGAAGAAAAAAAAATCCTCACAAGTGGTTCAATAAATAGGTTCATGGTGCATAGAGAAAAGACTGAAGTTGCTGATGATTTCATATTACTTGTTCTACAATCAACACAAATGGAAGCAGCAGTCAAGACATCAGGTGACATATTGCATTGGGTAAGTCTGCTGCAAAAGACCTCTTTCAAGTGATGAAGAGCTGAGATGTCTCCTTGAAGGCTAAGGTGCACCTAACCTAAGTTATGGTATTTTCAGTGTCTCTTATGCATGTGAGAACTGGACCATGAATAAGGAATACTGAAGAAGAGCTGATGCTTTTGAGTTGTGGTGTTGAAGAAGAATGCTAAGAGTATCATGGTCTGCTAAAGGACTAACATGTCTGTCCTGGAAGAAGTGCAGCCAGAATGCTCCTTGGAAGTGAGAATGGCCAGACTTCATCTCACTTCCTTTGGTCATATTGTCAGAAGGAACAGTTGTCTGGAAAAGGATATCATGTTTAGCAAAGTGGAGGGTCAATGAAGAAGGGAAAGGCCCTCAATGAGATGGACAGATACAGTGCCTGCATTGATGGATTCAGGAATAGCAAAGATCGTGAGGCTGGCACAAGACTGGGCAGTGTTTAGTTCTGCTGTGCATAGGGTTGCTATGAGTCAGAAATGACTCAACGGTACCTAACAACAACAACAATACTTAAAAAGCAGCAGAAACTCCAAAAATATCTGATCCATTTCAGTACACAACAAATTTAGAGGCTATGAGTATAAGTTACGCAGAAGAAAATACGAGTAGGAAACATCTGCTTAAAAACTACAGAAGGGAGATCTGATTCTGAGAGAATTGATTCTGATTTTAGAGAAAACAGAGCCTGTTATTTTGAAGGCTAAACACACGCATCCAAAGGCCTTATTTACTTGGGACCTTTTACTAGAGTAAGGGTAGAAAATATTTCTATAAAATTATCAATGAAATACTGACTAGTTAAAGGGTTGCGAAATATTTCTGTGAAAAGTATGTGCAAGTAAATGTTTCAGTTCAAGACCATAAGATACATACCATCTACCGTAATTTTCATTCTCTATAGTATGCTGTTTTTGTAAAATGTATTTACACCGGTAGGTTGAATTACAATGTTAATCATTAGGAATATTTTAAAACACACTATATTATGCTTCTGTATCTTTAGAAACAGAGCCAGGAGGGACCACGTGAGGGTTGTACTTCCCAAATCATTAGCTTTGATTTATTCAATGGTAGCAGCAGACAAAGAAAACATAAAAGCTCAGAGGAAATAATTGCCTTTGGGACAAGCTCTAGATTTCAGTGATGAGAAATCTCTCTGGTTATCTCTAAGTATCTTTTATTCAACAAATATTTATTGAGCACTCCCTAAGGTATACATACTCTTCTAATTCTTCAGTATTCATAAATGAGTAAGATACAATTCTGAACATTAGCCAGCTCAAGAGCTAGTGGGAAAGATAACATGCATAAATTTGTGAGGGTTGCACTGGCAACTATTAATATGATTGTTCTCTGTACATTTCCCCCAGCTTCTTTAACTGAAGGGCTGTTTTTGTACTTTAAATCAGCACTAAAACAAAAGCCAAATTTTAAAGATTGCATCAATCTAACTGAGAAATGGGGAGGTGTTTTTTGTTTTTGTTTGTTTTTGTCTGAAAAGCATTTTACCTTCTAAAACCCAGGGAAAGAGAGCAAGAGGATGACATCAATAAACAGAAGTAGTAGGCTTATCAGAGGGATATAAATAAAAGGAAGAAAAAAAAGGGGGAGAACGAGGTCCTTTGCATCTAGAGGACAGAGAAGAAAGGGAGAATTGTATTGAAATTTAGAGCAGTCAATGTGCCATTTATGGTTTTCAATTATTTGTAAATCGCCTATGAGTAGACATCATGGGCCATGGGAACCCTGTATGAGTATTGGGAGCTGACAGGGAAAATTTGGGTCCCTTACCAGATTAGAAGGAACTATGATGGTGCAGTGATTAAAGCATCCAGCTGCTAACCTAAAGCTCGGCTGTTCAAACCCACTAGCCACTCTGCAAGAGAAAGATAAGGGAATCTCCCTCCAGAAAGATTTACAGTCTTGGAAACTCTGTGATGGTAGTCCTACTCTGTCCTAAAGGATCACTATGAGTCTGAATTGACTAGATGACAGTGGATTTGTGTGGTAGTTAAGAATAAGAGTCAGCTAGGGCTGTGGTTTTGAGTGGCTCAGCAGCTAGATGTAGTTCCCCATTGTGAAAGTGTAATTTCCTCCATGTTGGAATCTGCTGTGAGCAGCTAAGTAGTTGCCTTTGGGGTGTGGCCTGCTGTCAGTATATATAGGGAACATTTGAGAAAGGTCTCTAGCTTTTGGGCACATTTTGGATATTACATGGGTCAAGTCTTCTCTAGTTCCTGGACTTGAACCAGTGGTTTGCCACGTTGCCTACTGATCTTGGAAGTGTTCCTGGACTTCATCCAGTGGTCTTCCAGGCTGCCTGTTGATTTGGGGATTGTGCCATTTTACTTACCAATCTTGGATTTGTCAGCCACAGCAGCCTGGGGCTGCATGAGTGAGAAAAAGCTTACAGCTCCAGTGGGCTGGGAGCAAGAGCCAGAGCTAAAGCCCAAGGTCTTGAGGCCTTCATCCAGCACCTAGAGCCAGCACTCTGGATTCAGCCTTCTACCCTTCTAAATTGTAAGAAAATAAATGCTTGCTTTTGCCAGCAGCACTTAGAGAACTAAGATTGTTTGGTTTTTGCTTTATCAAATTAGATAAGAACCACTAGGGTAGTTTCTGAAAGAACTGAAGAAAAAATTTAAGCCTCGAGTTGCAATATTGAGAGATTCTATGGGCAAAATATTGAATGATGCAGGAAACATCAAGAGAAAGATGGGAGGAGATGCTGTTAGATAGATAGAGA
>NW_006922472.1:442894-443960 GCF_000298275.1 Orycteropus afer afer
GGGCAGTGTTTCGTTCTGCTGTGAATGGGGTCGCTATGAGTCAGAAACGACTCGACGGCACTTAACAACAAGAACAACAAATGGTAGTTTCTATCTGATCTGGGGGATTAATAGACAAACTATAAATATTACCATGATGTACTATAATCATTGATACAATGATAAAAGTGAGAAATGTGTGAGGAACTCTATTAAAACAAAGGTAGTTTTAATTATTCATAGTTTTTAGGGTTAAGAGGAGCTCTGGTTGCTTAGTGTATAAGGCACTTACTGCTAACCAGGTCAGTGGTTCAAACCCACAAACTGCTCCATGGAAGGAAGACTGGCCAATCTACTTCTATAAAGATTTATAGCCTCAGAAAACCAATGGTGGTCGCTATGAGTCAGAAACAACTCGATAGAATTTTTTTTTTTTTTTTTTTTTTAGGGTTTAAGATATTAGCAATGGCTTGAAAGAAAAGGAATGTTGTTGTTTGTTTGTTTATGGATAGTTTTATGAATCTTTATTTTAAAAGGAACTGTTTTAACAAGATACAAGTATTGAGTAATCCCAACCTATATTGCTGGAACTTGGGCTAGTAGAAGCACGTGTGTCATAGGGATGAAAGGAGAGAAGAGTTAAAATGAAGAATGGGGTAGTTATGTGGAGGCCACTTTGGCAAGATCGGTGACTTCCATAGAAGGAATTTCAGATTTAATGTTTCAAAAGAAGGAAAACCCCAATGTACTGACAGGGTATATTCTGTCCATAGTCAGTGAGAAGATGAAGGCCAGAGAAGACAACTGGACTAACCAATTGCATTAATTCTCATAGAATAGAGAGCAGATTGAGAAAAGTAGAAAATATCTCTTAAGTGGCAAAAGAAGAAATTTATTTGGAAGATAAAAATCCCACCTTTATTTTTTGGAACTGAGTTTTGAAAAAAAAATTCTCAGGTGGACTCAGGCTCATTCAGGATAAGGAATAATTGAATTCTTTATGGGTAGAGTATATAAGGTTATGGAAGCAAGGAAATCCTCTGTAAATTTTGTGTTGTTATGTACTGTTAGAAAGTAGTATAGGGAT
>NW_006922472.1:444412-460702 GCF_000298275.1 Orycteropus afer afer
TCAAACCCACCAGCCACTCCTCGGAAGGAAGGTTGGGCAATCCTACTTCCGTAGTGATACTGCCTCGGAAACCCAAGGAGGGGTCACTGTGACTCGGGTTTGACTCGACGGCACATAACAACAACAACAATCTGAATAATGAGAGCAAGGGTAGAGGCCACGTTCAGGCTCAACAGTGTTGAGGAGTAGATTTGTAAGGATTTTTCTTGGGAAAAAAAAAATAATAATAAAGGTGGGGAGGAAAATGGTGAGACTACAGTTAAAGAGTAAGATTTATAGTTTAATGTTTCAACTAGCTAGTGAAGTAACAGGTGAAGGCAAGGAACAATTTATGAATATGAGGGATTGAATGACGTAGAGTAAGAATGACAATCAATGAGGAGGTTGGTTAAGGAGGCCAAAGAACTGGGAGTGTTGAAGAGATGGTCACCGTGATTGAAGCAGTGTCAAGGGGGTTACTTTTGTCTAGTTGAGCATCAGATTAGGTATACAGAGGAAGACAATGATTCAGGTTCTAAATTTCTTCATGAATCAGGGGTGAGATCACGGGGAATATTGAAATTGAGGGAAAATGCCTCATACGCTGGTAAACAAGATGTTTTTTCATAAGATCATGAAAGAGCTACCATGATGTGAATGAAATCTCTTGGTCCTGAGGTCTGGGATATCTGGAACCATTTATCCTCACTGTTATGGAGTCAGATCTGACTCATAGTGACCTCTCCTTGGGTTTCTGAGGCAATATCACTACAGAAGTAGATTGTCCAACCTTCCTTCCTAGATTACATTAAAAAGACAGCTAAAATGAAAACAACTTGCATAGCTTACAACTTTAAAAATTGCTGGATTTTGAAGGTTAATAATAAATGCTCTGTCTTGAAACATGCTAACGTTAGAGTTTTTGCTTAAAAAGTTTTCATGTCTATTTACATTAACTATCACTAAACTTATTTCTACATCTTTGTGATTAAAGGACACTAAGGTGGCCCCCATTACCTCCACCTTCTGGCTTTTGCAACATTAATGATCCCCTCCCTTAGAGTATGTGGTGGGCATGGATGTACTTTTAATGAGTAGAATGTGGGAAAGGTGATAAGATGTCACTTCTGTGATAATCTCAAATAAGACTGAAGCCTGCCTTTCAAGGAGACTTTCTCATCCCTGTTGATCATTAAGAAGCAAAAGGCCCTGTTGAAGTGGCCTACATAGCACGTAGCTTAGAATGGCTCCTGGCCAATTACTTTCCATCAAGAAACTGAGCCCTGAGTCTAACGACCCAGAAGGAACTGAGCTGCTACCATCCATGTGAACTTAGAAGGGGATGCTTCCCCAGTCAAGTCTCATATGACACTATTATCCCAGCCAACACCTTGATTGCAATTTTATGGAATCTTGAAATAGAAGATTCAGCTGAGATATACTCTGGATTCTGACACACAGAAACTGAGATAATCAATGTGTGTTGTTTTGAGCTACTAAGTCTATGGTAGGACTGTTACAGAGTAATAAATAATAAATACAATCTCAGAACCTCATTGTCCTAAATCATGTGTTTGTCAAAATCCCACCCCTGTCCCTAAATAGTTTCCAATATATAAAACAATGGTATTATATCTGTTGATTTGGTCATTAAAAATAAATCATGTTTTGGGAAAAAAGACTTTTTTTTCCCCTTATAAAATCTAAGTACATTAAATATCATAAATGATTAGCCCATAGAGAGTACCAGATGGGGATCTCCATAGAGTTTGTCCCATCAGTCAACTTGGAATGCCAAAAATAAACATATGTTTTAGTACTTCTGCCTCAGCAAGACAATTTAAATCTAAAATGATATTTCATAACAACTATATATGAAATAGACAAAATAGTTACTAGGGAGTCTGTGCTTGTGATTTCAATCAGTATAGGAATAGCAGCACAGAAATTACATAAAGATTCATGGGACCATGAAAGGTCTTTGCTTTGGATTTTATAGAATAATTCACTCTTATTCACAGTTAATTTATTTTCAGATAATTCGTATACTGTTTTTATTACTGTGTTTCAGAGTATGATTGGCTGCTCTCAGACCACCCCCTTTTCTCATAACTCCAGGAACGCAGGAATTAATGTTTGATTTGATATCTCTAATACTAGAGCATGCTTTCACAATGATTAGTGTGTCACTTAAATATATGACACACAAAAAAATAAAATTACAGACCAACATCCCTCATTAATACTGATGCAAAATTCTCAACCAAAACCTAGCCAACAGAATTCAACAGCATATCAAAAAAATAATAATAAATAATAGATCACAATCAGGTAGAATTAAGACCAGGGATGCAAGGGTAGCTCAACATTAGAAAATCAATCAATGTAATCATCATATAAATAAAACAAAGGAAAATATTCACATGATCATCTCAAAGAATGCAGAAAAGGCTTTTGATAAAATCTAACAACTTTCCTGATAAAACCTCTCAGCAAAGTAATGATAGAAGAGAAATCCCTCAATGTAATCAAGGGTACATAAGAAAAACAAACAGACAACATTATTCTTAAGGGAAAAAGATTGAGAGCCTTTCCCTTAAGATTGGGAATGGGATAAGGATTCTTACTCCATACTGTAACGGAAGCCCTAGCCAGAACAATAAGGCAAAAAAGGAAAACAAAGGGCATCCAAATTGGAAAGAAAGAGTAAAACTATATTAATTCATAGATGACACAATCCTACATTGAAAATCCCAGAGATTCTACAAAAAAGCTGCTGGATCTAATAGAAATATGTAACAAAATGTCCAAATACGAGAACAACACACAAACTTTGTTGAGTTCTATTTACTAACAAGAACTCCAAAAACAAATAAAGAAAAAAATAGCATTTATAATAGCCCACAAAAGAATAACATACTTGGAAGAAACATAAACATGGCTGTAACAGATTTGTACAAGGAAATCTACAAAACACTAATAGAAGAAACTAAACAGACCTACATAAATGGAAAATACATTTCATGATCATGGATCAGAAGACTCAACATTGTCAAAAGATTACCACCTCCCAACTTGATCTAGAGATATAATGTAATCCCAACTTCAATTCCAACAATATTCTTTACTAAAATGGAAAAACTAATCACCTACTTTGTATGGATAGGAAACAGTCCCTGAGTAGTTAAGCAATACTGAAGAAGAAAAACAAAGTATGAGGCATGCTACTCCTGATCTCAAGACTTACCATAAAACCACACTAATCAAAACAGCCTACTTCTCATTCAATGGAAGATATATAGACCAGTGGAAAGGAATAGAGTGCCCAGAAGTAAATGCATCCATATACGGGCAGCTGATCTTTGACAAGGGTTAAAGTCAGTTCAATGGGGGAAGGAATAGTCTCTTTAACAGATGGTACTGATTAAACTGGATATTCACTTTCAGAAAAATGAAACAGGAAAATAACAGGAATAAAACAAGGGAAACTAATTTTTTTTTCCATAAATCGTCTATCAAGTACAAGTACAAATGCAACAGAACAACAGAAGACATATTAGATAATTGAGACTTAGTAAGAATTAAACAGTTATGTTCATCAAGAGATTTTACCAAAAAAGTGAAAAGAGAACCTACAGACTAGAAAATAATCTTGGGCAACAATATATCTTATTAGGGGTCTAATCTCTAAAATATATAGAAAACTTCAACAACTAAGTACAAAAAGACAAACAATCTGAAAAAAAAGGGGGGGGGGCAGAGTACATAAACAGGTATTTCAGTAAGACATTCATGTGAATAACAAAAACCTGAAAAGATGTATGTGATCATTAGCCATCAGAGAGAGGTAAATCAAAACTACAATGTGATATCATTTCAACCTTGTAAAAATGACATTCATCTTAAAATAAACAAATAAATAATAATAATAATAAATTCCCAGAAAACAAAATGGTACAACCACTATGAAAAATAGTATGGTGGTCTCCTTAAAAAGCTAGGTATAAAAATACTTTATGATCCAGCAATCCCACTCATAGGTATATATCCTAGAATTTCAAGAGCAGTGACATGAATCAAGGTATGCACATATTTATTTATTGAAGCATTATTCACATAACAAAAAGATGGAAATAACCAAAGTGCATATCAACAGGTGATGGATGAACAAACTGCGGTGCACACATGCAATGGAATACTATGCAACTATAAAATATAATGAATGTTATGTTTAACAATGTTGTTGCTGTTATGTGCCGTCGAGTTGGACCCAACTCATAGCGACCCCTCCTTGGGTTTCCGAAACAGTATCACCATGGAAGTAGATTGCCCTCTCTTCCTTCCGAGGAGTGGCAGGTGGGTTTAAACCGCCAGCCTTCTGGTTAGCAGTCAAGTGCCACAGTCACTATGCCACCAGAGCTCCCATGTTTAACAATATAAATACCTATTAACATGGGATAACCTGGAGGATATCATGCTCAGTGAAATAAATCAATCACAAAACAATAAACATTGTATGGTCTGACTTTTATAAAAAGTCAAGAATAGATATAAACAGAGAAAGCAAGTTCTTTGATGGCTGCTAGGGATGGGATCATAAGGTTTTCCCTGGCCAATTCTTTGAGAAGTGGACAGCCTCTTCCTTCTTCTTCAAGTGAGGATGACTTAAGGCACCTACTGATGAAGGTTGAAGAATACAGTCTGCAGTATGGATTACGTCTCAATATAAAGAAAACAAAAATCCTCACAACTGGACCAGTGAGCAGCATCACAATCAATGGAGAGAAGATTGAGGTTGTCAAAGAATTCACATTGCTTGGTTCTACAATCGATGCCAATGGAAGCAGCAGTCAGGACATTAGACGATGTGTAGCATTGGGAAAGTCAACCACAAAGGAACTGCACCAAGTGCTGAGGAGCAAGGATATCTCCTTGAGGACTAAGGTGCGCCTGACACAAGCCATGATATTTCCAATCGCCTCGTATGCATGTGAGAGCTGGACAATGAATAAGGAAGACCGAAGAAGAGTTGATGCTTTTGAGTTGTGGTGCTGGCGAAGAATGCTGAAAGTACCGTGGACTGCTAAAAGAACTAACAGATCTGTCCTGGAGGAAGTGCAGCCAGAATGCTCCTTGGAAGCAAGAATGGCCAGACTTCGTCTCACCTATTTTGGTCATGTTGTAAGAAGGGACCGTTCCCTGGAGAAGGATGTCATGCTTGGTAGGGTGGAGGGTGGACAAAAGAGGGGGAGGCCTTCAACAAGATGGATTGACACGATGGCTGTGATGATGGGCTCAAGTATAGCAGGGATTGTGGGGCTGGCACGGGATCGGGCAGTGTTTCATTGTGCTGTGCATGGGGTCGCTACGAGTCGGAAACGACTCGACGGCACTTAACAACTAACAACAACAACAGGGATGGGAAGGGGAGGGAGGGGAAATCATTTTCTAGATAGTAGATATTTGTTACTTTTTTGATGGGAAAGACAATAGCAACTGTGCATGAAGTCTACACAATTTGTTCAAGATAAGAAGTGTATAAAATAGTATGTAAAAGATGTATGTAAAAATAAAAAAAAAAAGCAAAAAAAATAAAGGCACTTTTGGTAAATGGTGTAACATACAACTTTGAAAAAAAAAAAAAAAAAAAAGCAATAATAACCAAAAATTATTTGTGTGGTTGCATAGTTAGGTATGTATGAATATATGTGTTACAGGAAAGTACATGTCAGGTTTAGGTGTATCATGCTTGTGTGTGCTACATCTATATTCACATATACACGTAAGCACAGAGGGAGCACAGTTATGGAAATTTCTAACACATATCCAAACACTCATGGGAATGATTTTCCAGGTTAAAAGGCTTAAGACCATAGCATTGTGTGACAACTCAGTCAATTGGTACAATAGAGTTTAAAAAATAATGTTCTACATCCTAGTGTGGTGAGTAGGGTTTGGGATCCTACACGCTTGTGAGCAGACATCTAAGAAACAACTGCTGGGCACTACTCATCTTGAACAAAACAGAATGAAGGAAACCAAAGTCTCAAAGAAGAGACTAGTCCACAAGACTAATAGCCCAAATGAACCACAGCCTCTCTAGCCTGAGACCAGGAGAACCAGATGGTACCCAGCTACCATTACTAACCAGGAACACAATAACAGAAATATTTAACAAACCACTCTGACTAGGAACACAATACAAGGTCCCAGATAGAATGGGAGAAAATCTAGAAAAACTCAAATTCCTGAAAAAAAAAACAAACAAACTTACTAGGCCAACAGTGGCTAAAGGAACCCTCAAGAATTTTGTTCTAAGATACCCTTTGATCTCAGAACTGAAGTCATTCCCACAGGTCACCTTTCATTCAAATAATAAATTGGCTTGTAAAATGAAAAATATCACCCAAGAGAACTGTGCTCCTATAAATAATAAACTATATGAGATCAAATGGTCAATATTAACACTGAAGGAAAGGAGAAAAGGAAAGGAGAGAAGCTACATTAATGGAAACAGAACAAACAGACTGGAAATACTGAGCATGCTGACACATTATAAAAAGTGTAACCAAAGTCCTGGAACAATTTGTACGCAAAATGTTAAATGTGGACCTAATCTGCTGTGTAAACACTCACCTAAATCATAATAAAATGAATGAATGAATTTATAAATAAATAAATGGATAAATAAAAACTTACACATGTAAGAGTGAATTGATCAAAAAGTAGTTGTTTTTTTTTTTTTTTTCCTTTAAGAAATAACATAAAAACTCTGAAAAATTATACATGGTCATGTGCCAGGGAATTTTAGGAGAGGGAAAAAAAAAAGAACACAGAAATAAAACATTAGAACTCTCAAGCTTGTTAGAAAATATTAACTACACACCCATTATTTCTAGCATACAGAAAGTTCCCAACATTTGCTTAAGGAGAAAATGAAAGCATATATAAAAAAAATTTGTAATCCTGGAATAACTTGGTGATGATTACATACAAGTCCTGCTCCAGTAAGAAGGACCAATATATAACTCATCACAAGTAAAACAGGTTTCATATGCAATGGTGAATTTTTTGCACAATTTCTAACACAGAAGTTAAATAGTTTATTCTTCCTTTTGCCTGTCTCCCATATGTCAATGTCTATTATCTCAGAGGTTTTAATATAGAAACTAGAAATGTATTAATGAACAAAACTCAGTGGAGTCTATCCATTTATGTAGGTTGTCATAGAGGAAGGAGATAGTATTCCAAGAAATAATTATAGTTAAGAGTGATGAAGTTTCTGATAAAGAAAACAGAGACATCTAAGTACAACTAGAATGCTCCTTAAAAGTAAAGGTGGAAGACATTGGCTGACTTACTTTGGACACATCACCATGAGAGAATAATCACCCGAAAAATACATTATATTTGGTTCAGTAAAGAGTCAGTGAAAGTGACAGACACCTTCCCTCCGATGGACTGAAACAACATCCAAAACAGTGAAGCCAAACGCGTCTATGACTGTACAGGTGGCACAGGACCAGGGGATATTATCTTCTGTTATATACAAGGGCACTAGGAGTGACACTGATTCATGGCAACTACCAACAGAAGAAGGGACTACATGGAGACATCCTACTGCTAAGAGAACTTCTGAGGCCAAAGTATGAACAAGCAGTGTCCGAAAGAGGAAGACAAAATCAGCTGGGGAAGGAACAACTATGCTCTAGGGTTCAGAGAAAAGAATATGTGCAAATAGTGAACAAGTCCAAGGACTTGAAAGAAGTCCTATGTGGCCAGAGCAAGGACTTGACATACAATGGCATTATTGAAACAATGATTTTCACCTGATCTTACCAGAGCATTTTAAATGGCATAAAATGAGATTTTTCGTGGTGTAGTGCCTAAGGTATTTGACTGCTATCCAGAAGGCTGGAGGTTCAAACCCACCCACCACACCTTGGAAGGAAGCCTGGGCAATCTACTTCCATAGAGATACTGCCCCTGAAAACTAAGGAGGGGTCGCTATGAGTTGCAATTGACTCAACGGCAGTGAGCTTGGTTTTTAGTATTCAGAAAGTAAATTTCATTTTCCTTCCTTGTTAACATTCCTTAAAACTTCTTTTTTTTCTTAAAGTTGAGACTTTAAGGTCTTTACTTCTTCATAAAGAGTGGTTCTATTATTAACTCTAATCAATAGAAAGCATGATTAGGTAAATAAATCAACTATCCCAAGGAAATTGTCCTGACTAGATACTAACTAGTGATATATCAGATAGCTTTTTCACTGGTATTCATAAGGTTTTCAGTCGCCCCCCCGACAGAAGTACATGTTCCTGTCCTTCCCAAACTGTTCTAATCTGGAAGTTCTGCTGAAATCTGTCACCATGGGTTACCCTACTGGTATTTGAAATACCAGTAGCATAGTCTCCAAACTCACAGCAACAGGTAAGCCACCACAATATGACAGACAGACAGATGAGTGGACACTGACCGGGGCTTGTTCATAAGATTTTTAGTTAATTCTTTTTCTCTACTGCTGAATTCCTTTCTGAAAACTGTTTAATAGTTTAATTTCTAAGATGTAGAGAGCTCGCTAATCAGTGAGGCTGAAAAGGCAAATGGAGATATTTTATCAAGTCATCCAGGAAAGATCAATTTGTCAGTTTTGACATGAACCGTAAAGGAAAAGATCTACTTTTCTTAGGCAATTAAGCCAATATCACTATTATTGAGTAAAACCATTTAGTTGCTGCCATGCAAAATAGATAAATTAACCTACTAACTTGTGAACCATGTTTAGCTTTGATTAGATGTGGCCCAAGACAACAATTTGATATAATTTTATCTAATGTACCCACATTTTTTATCATTGGAAGGTAAAATTCTGTCATGCCCATTCACTGATAGTTGGGTGGAGGGTTTGTTATAATGCCAAGCTAATATAAAAGCAAAGCATATCTCTATCCATATGCCACATAAAGAGGAAAGAAACAGAGATTATGAATGACTCCTCTGAGAACACTTCGTACCAATTTTTAATCCTTTTTTTGCCTTCTGTCTGCTCAAAGTTTGTAGTTGGAAGAATAGCTCTCCTTTCAAACTAAACTAGCTCACGTCTCACCTGATCTCCCCCTTGCTCCTGGCATCCTCTCCGTAGAGAGAGATCTACATAAACCAAACGCTATTGTTCTTGCTGTGTACTGCCTGCTCATATTTCTGTCCAAGTTTCCAAATTTAAGTTAGAAACCTATGTCCTAACAGACCTCTTTTTATCTTACCCTCTTTATCAAATCATTAAACTACTCAAGGTGTGTTTATTAGCCATTGAGAAATATGATGATGAAAATTTATCACACCATGCATGTTCTTTAGAGTTATATATTAACAATATTCATTCATTAAATACTCATTATATTTTATAAAAGCTGAAATAATTAAGTATGAAAGATCATAAATATTTTCTTCAAATTCATAAGAGATACTTACATTCCACAAATTTCAAAAGTTTGACATGTAAATGTTTATTTAAAACTTAAACATTTCAACTATAAGCATAAATATTGTAAATATTTACTACTTAACATTTCAATTATGGTTACATGTATTCATTTCAATTCTATGATGAGATCCATTGATATAATTATTTAGCATTTCCAAAATGTAAATTAAATTTTAACATCAAAGTCCTTCATTGGTAGGAGTAGAAAAACCACGTCTTAAGTTCAACATAAACTCTTGGTTCTACTTGTTCATACATACTTCATTGTAATATACATTGGCTGTAAAAATGAAAAGGCTTGATGTCTCTAGTAATTTCCAATTCTGTAGTCATCAAATAATAATCAGAGACTCAATATAGGAAAATTACAAACTAATACAACAGACAAAAAGAAAATACTTTGGAATTTAGAGAACTCCTCTTATTTTCCTTTAAATATGTCTTATAAATTTATACATGTACATATTTAATTATATTAATTCTTGATCCATTTACAATGCTGGCAGGACTATATGACATAGTTGATTAAATGATGAATTAATGGTAATGGTCATATGCTGTGTGACATAGACATCACTAAGACACTTGACTGCTTACGAGAAGGCTGGCGGTTCAAACTCACCAGCCACTCCGTGGAAGGAAGGTTGGGAAGTCTACTTCCCTAGTGATACTGCCTTGGCAACCCAAGGAGGGGTTGCGACAAGTTGAGTCTGACTCAATGGCACATAACAACAGCAACAACAACACAATGAATTTCATGTAAACTAATTGATTGTCAGAAAACATTCAAGTGCTAGGCTGTCTTTCACTGATGTTAAGAGAGTAAGAACTGTGAAAGAAGGCAAAATTTACAGTTTGGTAGAAATTTCAACTAATACATTGAGTTGTGATACTTCCCAGGTAATGATCCAGAAAATAATTTAGAAAATAGAAAATCCATTACATGCTATAAAAACCTTTGATTGAATTCTAAAAGTATTTTTAATCAAGAACTTTTTTGAAGTAGTAAGCATTCTTCCCTCTTTAATATTTATTATTGCTATTATGTTTTTAATTATAAAATATTATGCCATGTTATACAATATACAGAAATATAACTATAACAAAAATCACATTATGTTTTGAGCACATAGAATTTAAATATTAAAAAAATACATATTAAACTGTGTCAGGTCTAATTCTTATTTTAAGGATTTTATTATGTAATGCAAAGGCTTTTATGTTTACTCCTGAAAATATATTAAAGGCCAAAAACAGTAACTGCCAAATTAATACAAATATTCAAATAGTTTAATAAAATTAAATTAATTTTAATATTATCTGTATATTCATTCAGAAGTTCTGTATGCTCCTGTTTTCTCTTAAGCAGCAATCCCTACTAAGATCATTTACTTTAATTTTAATAACATTAACAATAACTTTACATTTAATCATTTTATATGCACATTTAAGACAAGTGACTATAACAAACTTATAATAACCTAAGGATACATAGCTGTTATACTGAATGAGTATCTTATTAAGTGTATTTTATAATCATTTATCCTATAAAAAATAAAACTGTGTCGCTTAGTAACATATATATTTAGAAAAATAAAGCACACATCCAAAATTGTTGAATTTCTACATTGTTCATTTTACATTATTTGCAAGCATACACTTAGTTATGTCTCAAGAAAGGATTTGAACTAGTTCCTCCCTCTTCAGTTGTGAACTCAGAAGTGAAACTGGAACAAACCTCAATTTATAAAATGTAGGTGAACCAAGACCATAATCAGAACTGGAAAAATCATGGGTCACTGCTGTGCTAGAAACTTAATCTCCCTCTTGTAAAATAAGGGCATCATGCATGTTGCATAGCAAGCAGACATCTTGATTGACACAGTCAGAAATAACGGTGCCCCACTCAAAGATGGCAGGTGATCATACCACTTTGAATGTGCGTTGCTCCTCACTGAGCTGTATATATCCATTCTCCCACATCAGGCTCCTGATAAAACTCACTTTGCCTCTTCTAAGATACCCATTCCAGGGTTTTGATCCATATGTAATTTTTCCTGTTCCAGTTATCATTCTGCTTCACTCAAATTTTAGAAGTTCGGAACTCTTTTGATATTATTTTGTGGGCCATGTTGAAATGATTTGAACCGATTCAGTGTCCTGATTTCAAGTAAACCCTGCAACACATTTTGAGGACCATGGAAAGTGAAAGGTATTGAAGAATGAAAAGTTTAGGGATTATGTACTATGTAGGTTGTGTCTAAAAATAGAACATAAAAATCAAACTGCTGCTAAGCATGGTATATATTTAACAATGCCTTTTAAATATCAGGGGGAAGCCAGAAAAGAACTGAAGACCTACTTCAAATACCAGTTTGCTTCTCTCAAAATTAAACTTCCGATTAAGCTAGGCATTGCTGTTCCAATGAGGCTTTAAGTATACAGGTACTGCCCAACTTTTGACAGCGTTCTGTTCTGATGACTGAATCATAAGTTGGTTCTGATGTAAGTTGAATACCACTGTTTTTTTCTTTTTTTTTTAGTTTCTATTACTATTCCTTAGGAGCTCTGGTAGCATAGTGGCTAAAGCACTTGACTGCTAACCAGATGGCTGGCGGTTCAAACCCACCAGCCGCTCCTCGGAAGGAAGGTTGGGCAATCCTACTTCCATAGTGATACTGCCTCGGAAAGTCAAGGAGGGGTCGCTACGAGTTGGGGCCGACTTGATGGCACATAACAACAACACAACAACATTACTATTGCTTATTATTATAGTATTGTGATAAATCTGATCTGTGAACATCTATGATTGAATATCTAAGAACAATAACATCAGCAAATTACATCCTGCAAAACTATTTAGTACATACTGCTACTAATAAGATGTGCAAAAAAAAAAGATAGTCATGTGTAATACAACATATTTTAATACATTGTAAGTTGGAGACTACATGTACAGTGCAAAGAAAGCCATTCAAACCCAAAGGGACTGCAGTTTCAAACTGCAAAGGACAGACCAGGCACCTCTCACTCAGATTCTCAAGATTCTAATCAGCTCTACAGACATTGCTTTATCATCTTTTCCTGCCAAAAAAAATAGTTTGCTGCAGATCTTTTATGATATCTTAAAAGTTTTCCCTCAATTTTGCCATCACAGCAACCCATTCATTCTCACCTTTCCTCTATCTCTTGCTCTGCCAGGGGAAAAAAAAAAAAAAAAAACGACTGACACAGTTTTGCTTAACAGCCCAAGTTCTCATAAGACTACCAGTGTGAGTTGTGTATATGCTGGACAGGGCGCAAAGCTGGAGTTAGACATGGATGGACATTTTGGCAAATTGTTTGTTTGTTCCTGAAGATGGCATCGTAAAGAGGGGGATGGATGAAATGATACCTTTAAAAGTACAAGTGCTTACACATTAATCGCATCAAGCAATGATTCTCGTTAACCATTTTATTTTAACTTACAAAAAGTAAGCATTTTAATGCTTTTAATGGTTGAAGATAGAGCAAACAAATCCAATCAAGTAAGTATAATCTTTTGTCATCAGAAACTTGATAACAGGTCTTTAAATATTTTGATGTTTCTGAAATATGAGTAGAAAACAGATCCATTTCTGAATTCGAGCAATTAGTATACTACCAGTAATACACTTTAAATAGCATATTTGTGTCCTTTGTCAGACCACCAAAACCCACTTCCATCAACTCAATCCTGACTCATTGTCACCCAAATGGCCAAAGTAGGACTGCCCACAGGATTTCTAAGATTGTAAATTCTTATGGAGAGAGAATGACTCATCTTTCTCCTACAGAGCAGCTGGCAGCTTTGAACCTCTGACGTGTTGGTTAGGAACCCAATGCTTTAACCGTAGCAACATCAGAGCTCCTCCACTTTGTCAATAGGTGGAAAATAATATCTGTTTTCTAAAAGATGGGATTGGTTTTAAGGTCATTATTTATTATGTTTCTAGAAATATGGCAGTCTAGGCATCCTGATTAGCTCACTCAATAAAAATAAATTTTAAAAGTTTTGATTTAAAAGGCTTTTAAAAGAAATCAGTGAATTGAATAAAAAGTTAGAGATAACCAAAGGCCAAGAGGTAATATAAGCATAAAATTGAATTCAGTTTCCATTGGAATTGTATTAATGAACGAGACAAATTTGAAGCTCTTTTTCACAGTCATAGACCTAGGGGACAGGTAAAAAAGTAGAAGTCTTTCCTAAAATGGCAAGTCTAGTAATAGAGTCACCTTTACATAAAACCAAATGGAAAATTAACTTAACATTTTAGGCTTTGCAATGAACATGTCCTGTTTGAAACTTGGTGCTGAGAGAAGATTAAAAAAAAAAAAAAAAAAGAAAATTTATCCTTAAAATATGCAACCAAAGTGCACCCTTCAAATGCATTTATACCCATAATGCATTTTTATTGGATAAAAATGTTCAAAATTTAGAATATAGGTTAAAATAGCCAGGGTGAAGTATTCTATTAGGCATCTGGAACATGTAAAAAAAATATTCTTTGTGAATAGATACTCCAATACAGGCCGCAAAAAATTTCTACATCTACTGTTGAATAAGCAGATTATAGATAAAACATGACACATAGATACCCCATAAGGAAACAAATCACCATGAATGTGACCAAATACAAATAAGAGAGTCACACACACACACACAAAAAAAAATCATTGCCATAGAATCAACTCCAACTCATACCAACCACCATTGGGTTTCCGAGGCGATCCATCTTTATGGAAGTAGATTGCCCCATCTTCCTTCTGCAGAGAGGCTGGAGGATTTGAATCACTGACCTTCTGGTTGTTGTTGTTGTTGTTGTTGTTATATGTCATCAAGTCAGACCCGACTCATAGCGACCCCTCCTTGGGTTTCCGAGGCAGTATCACTACGGAAGTAGATTGCCCCATCTTCAGCAGCCATATAAGTGCTGCTAACAAAACACTACCTGATCCTGTGCCAGCCTCACAATTCTTGCTATACCTGAGTCCACTGCTGCAGCCACTGTGTTAACCCATCTCATTAAGGGCCTTCCCTTTTTCTCTGACCCTCCACTTTACCAAGCATGACATCTTTCTCCAGGGAATGGTCCTTTCTGACAACATGACCAAAGTTAATGAGACAAAGTCTGGCCATTCTCATTTCCAAGGATCATTCTGGCTGCCCTTCCTCCAGGATGGATTTGTTAGTTCTTTTGGCAGTCCAAGGTACTTTCAGCATTCTTCACCAACACAACTCAAAAGCATCAACTTTTCTTTGGTCTTCCTTAGTCATTGTCCAGCTCTCACATGCAGGCACTTGAAAATATAATGGTTTGTGTAAGGTGCACCACAGTCTTCAAGGAGACATCTTTGTTCTTCAGCACTTTAAAGAGGTATTTTGCAGCAGATTTGCCCAGTCCAGTATGTCCTCTCTTTTCTTGACTGCTGCTTCCAGTGCTATTGATTGTGGACCCAAGTAAAATGAACTCTTTGACTACTTCAGTCTTTTCTCCATTTATTGTGATTCTGCTTATAGTCCAGTTGTGAGGATTTTTATTTTCTTTATGGTTAGATTTAATCCATACTCAGACTGTAGTCTTTAATCTTCATCAGTAAGTCCTCACAACTGGACAAATAAGCAGCTTCATGATAAATGGAGAAAAGAGTGAAGTTCTCCAAGACTTCATATTGCCTGGTTCTACAATCAAAGCCAATGGAAGCAGCAGTCAGGACACCAGAACATGTATAGCAAATTATCCCACAGGGTTTCATTTTGCTGTGCACAGGGTCGCTATGAATTGGAAATGACTTAACAGCACCTGACAACAACAAAAACAAGTGCTTCAAGTCATCTTCACTTTCAGCAAGTGAAGTTGTTTCATCTGCATATCGCAGACTGTTAATGAATCTTCCTCCACTGCTGTTGCCACATTCTTCTTCATATAGTCTAGCTTTTTGGATTATTTGGTCAGTATACATATTGAATAGGTATGGTAAAAAGATACAACCCTGATGCACTCCCTTCCTGACTTTAAACCATGCAATATCCCCTTGTTCTTTTGGAACAACAGCTTCCCGATCTATGTACAGGTTCCCCATGAGCATAATTAAGTGTTCTGAAATTCCCATTCTTCTCAATGATAGCAGCAATGAAAACTAGAATGTATGTTTTAGTATAAAGTTGAAAGAAAATTTCAAGCAAACAGAAAGTGTGGAATTGTCACCTTCCTCAAATTCAGATTTTTAGGAGGTATATAAGGGGAAAGGAAGATTATCCTTATAAAATATTTGACATATAAGAAAGAATAATGAGCAAAACTAGAAAATATGCACATTAATTTAAAAAAAAAGTTTGACTGTGTAACACAATAGAGTTGTAGAAGATTCAAAATGTAGAGTACTTCTATAAAAACGCAATAAGAACATTATATAAATTTTAAAAATAAGTGTTATTAGCAGAAAAGTGTGCTAAAAACTTTGCATTTTTTTAGGAGGAAACTAAACATACTGAATGATCTCAGACATTGGTAACTATGTATGCATGATACATTTCTAAGATACACAAAAATGAAATAGGAAGAGATTTTTTAAATGTAAGATGTAAGAGTAAAGTATATTTTGAAAAGGATTAATGAAAAGTAATGCAACAAAGGAAAGATAAACTTTGCATTGATTGAGTAAATGAAAATAATAAGCTAAGAATAGAAAAAAATAAATGCAAACATGCTAGCATTTCAATTTAAGATCTTCATGCCGGATTTAATAACAACAACAAAAACTGTTGAGCAATAATAAAATTAGCACATGTTTACAAGATGCATATC
>NW_006922472.1:460934-470117 GCF_000298275.1 Orycteropus afer afer
AAGCCCCAAGGTTGACAAGGAAAAGCCACAGTCCTGATGTTATCGAACCACACGGCAGGCCGTTAACTTAAGTCCATTTTAAGTCCCAAAGTCAGCAGAGAATGGCAGGACATTGAGCAACGATACAGCTACATGCAGGGTCCAAGTATGCCATAGGCTAGAGACCATTCCCCAAGGCTCCTGCTTATATACAGGAAGCAGACCACATTCCCAAAGGCAGCTACTCAGCTGCTTGTGGTAGATTCCACCATGGAGTTGATTGCCAGGCTCATCATGGGGAATAACTACCACCAGCTGCCCAGCAACTCAACCAGGCCCAGCCAAGTTGACACACAAACATAACCACCACAATTCCAACCCTTGTCAATTTGACACCTGCACAGATCTTCAATGGGTGGTATCTGTACAGGTCTCCTCCACTGGGTGGCTCCAGTCCCCTAGTTCCTGAGTGGTGACCTCACCCCCTTGGCCTGGCAGGCCCTGTTCCTCTCCCTCTTGGGCATGGCAGCCCTGCCCCCTCACTCTTGGGCAGCAGCTATGGCTCCATCCCAATGCCTCCCATGAACGAGCATCCCCACACTCCAGAACCAAATTGGTGAAGGCCTAGCTCTTTGAAACCTAGGGGACTGTGGTTTTCCACCCCTCAAAAGCCATGGTCCTACCCTTAAGTCTGAGGCTGCTTGGCTTCCATTCCCTTGGTCTCTCCGCTTCTGCTGATTAATGCCCGAAGGCAACGCCCTCCCCGCCAGAAATCTTCTTACCCCAAAGGACATTTAGCTTTCTTGCTCTGTGGGCAGGCCAACTTGCTATTCCATTTTAATTTGGTTTCTTCTACTAATTAATGCCTGAAGGCAACCCACTCCACCAGGAAGCTGCCTAACCAAAGGCATCAAGCTTTCTCCTCTGTGGACTGGTTAAGGCTGTCACTGTCTCAGGCTGGTTCTCTCACCTCTTCTCCTTCCATCTCTCATGCCAGTCTCTGGGCTCTGCTCCTGCCATCTCTCATGCCATATGCCAAGGTCTCTCTGCTAGGGTCTCAGGTCAAGGACACACCCCACTCCCAGTACCAAATTCGGTTCTGGTGACATAGTAGGTAAGGTGTTTGGCTGCTAATCAGAAGGTGAGTGGTTCAAATCCATCAGCTGCTCCACAGAAGGAGGATGGGGTTATTTACTTCTGTAAAGATTTACAGCCTTGGAAACCCAATGGAGATCACTATGAGTTGGTATCGACTTGATGGCAATGAGGTTTTTTTTGTTTTTGTTTTTGTTTTTTGTCACTGATTGTTGTATCCCTCAAATTTTGTTTGGTAAATCCTAGCCCCTATTCCTGAGGAGATGAGCACTAAACTGTTGCCTCATACAAGCTGCTGTCCACAGTTATGTTGTTGTTGTTGTTGTTATGTGCTCTCAAGTCAGACCTGACTCATAGCGACCCCTCCTTGGGTTTCCGAGGCAGTATCTCCACAGAAGTAGATTGATCAATCTTCCTTCCAAGGAGTGGCTGGTGGATTTGAACTGCCAGCCTTTTGGTTAGAAGTCAAATGCCTTAGGCACTATGTCACAAGAGCTCTCATGGATATATAAACATACACACATGTTTACTACGATGTTACTTATTGGTCTAGTAGTGAGGATTTTGGTTCTCTTTGTAATCACACTAAGGGCTTTGATCTTTGATCTTCATCAGTAAGTGCCTCAAGTCCTCTTTTCATTCAGCAAGCCAGGTTGTATCATGTACATATTGCATGTTGTTAATGAGGCTTCCTCTAAACATGATGTCACATTCATCTTCATGTATATAATCAATTTTTATCTATTCAATATTTAATAAATCTATTTTAAAAGTAAGCCATATGGATATGAGTTCTGAAACTGCACATTCATCAAGGAGCTCTAGTGGCACAGTGCCTAAGGCATTTGACAGCTAATCAGAAGTTTGGCAGTTCAAACCCACCACCTGTTCTGTGAAAGGAAGACAGGCCAATTTTCTTTCGGGGGGGGGGGGAAGATTTACCACCTTGGAAGCCCCATGGGGGTTATATATATGTACGAATTCTTAAAGTTCACATTCATACAATCCAGCACACTCTAAATGCTGAAGGCACCTACCACAATTGGATAATACAAGTCTGTTGTGTAAGTCAGATAGAAAATCAAGCTGGCATATACAAAAGGTAAATAATTTGATTGGAATATATAAAGTAAATATTTAGACTAAATATTTCACAAGGCTTATGGGCTACAATATATGAAATGAAGAATTATCTGATAATTGTCTATTTAAATTATGTAACAGTGGGATAATTTGAAAACAAAAAAGGGCATATATATTAAATAATTAGATAATTGTAGAGAGAATGAATTTTCTTATCAGAATGATGTTGATTTTCGGTGAAGAAAAATTTGATAGGCTTTTCTTTGTAAATAGCACTGGAATCTGATAATGAAATTATTCTATTAAATCTCATCTATGTATTCAAGATATAGGTTATACACATACTTCTACTTTAGAAGGAAAGAATAGACAATAAGCTAAAAGACCTAAAAAGCTGATGACATTGATTAAATTCCATGACACTGTGCAGTGAAAAAGATCTTAGGATTTTAAAAATGAAATAACATAAGATGAAAGAATAATTCATTACAATTATTGGATAAAGAAATATAATCTGAAGTCAAATACTTTGCATTATACCTTGAACAGAAGTAAATCATGAGTCTTTCTATAATATCTGACTCATAGAGTCCCTCCTTGGGTTTTGGAGACTGTATCACTACGGAAGTAGATGACCCAATCTTCCTTCTGAGGAGTGGCTGGTGGATTTGAACTGCCTGCCTGCTGGTTAGAAGTCAAATGCCTTAGGCACTATGCCATCAGAGCTCCCATGATATATAAAGCCAATAGTAATTCTAGTTTCAGATAAATATTTAGACATAGGAATATGACATAAGAGCAACGCAAATAAAAAGAATGTCATCTGAGGCATTGAATAAAAGTTGGGAATAGTGAACATGGCAGTTTGTATATGTATATATGTCTACATTCATTTGTTCCTTCATTCACTTAACAGCTATATTATTAATGTGCTAAATAAGCTAATGTAGAAAATATTATATTTCTACATTTCCTTTGGGCTCAACTGAGATTACAAATAAGAAATTAGAAGATAACAATTTTCAACTTTTCTGGAAGTAGAACCAGCATCCTCAAGAATATATACATATACATACATATATATATATATATAAATATGGAAAAAACAATGACTAAGTTTATCTAACTTTATATGGAAAGGAACAAGACCTTGGCTAAGCAAAGCATTATTGAAGAAGAAGAACAAAGTAGGAGGTCTCACACTGCCAGATCTTAAAACCTACTATAGAGCCCCAGTAGTCAAAACTGCCTAGTATTGGTACAATAAAAGACACACAGAACAATGGAAAGAATTGAGAACCTAGAAATAGTTCCATTAACCTATGGTTATCTGATCTTTGACAAAAGGCCAAAATCCATTAAATTGGGATGAGATTGTCTCTTTAACAAAAGGTGCTGGCAAAACTGGATATCCATTTGTAGAAAAAGTGAAACAAGGTCTGTACCTCACACCATACACAAAAACTAACTCCAAATGAATCAAAGACTTAAATGTGAAACCTAAAACTATAAAATTCCTCAAGGAACAACTAAGGGCAAATTTTGTTGTTGTTGTTGTTGTTGTTGTTTGCCGTCGAGTCGGCCCCGACTCATAGCGACCCCTCCTTGGGTTTCCGAGGCAGTATCACTACGGAAGTAGGATTGCCCCCTGATATATGGTATAAGTACACTACCAAGCATAACCTAAAATGCACAAACAGCAGAAGAGAAACTAGATGAATGGGACCTTCTCAAAGTTATATTTTTATGTGCTTCCAAAGACTTCACTAAAAGAGTTAAAATAGAACCTACAGATGGGGAAAAAATATTTGGCAATGACATGTCTGATAAGGGAATTATCTCTAAAATTTATAGAAAATTCTAACACCTCAACAACAAAAAGACAAATAATCCAATTCAAAAATGGGCAGAAGTCTTAGATAGTCACTTCACCAAAGAGGATATTCAGGTGGCCAACAAACACAAAGAAATGCTCACAATCATTAGCCATTAGAGAGATGCAAATCACAACAACAATGAGATACCATCTTGCCCTAGCACTAGTAGCAGCTTTCAACAAGACAGAAAATAACAAATGCTGGCAAGGATGTGGAGAGATTGGGACTCTCATATACTGCTGGTGGGACTGTAAAATGATACAACCACTGTGGAAAGCATTATGATGATTCCTTAAGAAGTTAGAATTAGAAATACCATTTGACCTAGCCTTTCCATTACTAGGTATATATCCTAAAGAAGTGACAGCCAGGACAAAACAGATATATACGCACCCATGTTCACTGCAGAACCATTTACAATAACTAAAAGATGGAGACAACCCAGGTGCCCATCAACAGAAGAATGGACAATCAAACCATGGTACACACACACGATGAAATACAATGAAACCCTAAAGAAAAACACAAAATTGGTAAAACACCACATAATGTGTATGAGCTTGGAGGACATCATGCAGAGTGAAATAAGTCAATCACGGAAGGACTAATATTATATTAGTCCGTCATTGTAAAAAGTCAAGGAAAGGTTTCTATATGGAAGGAAATTTTCATTGTTGGTTACTAGGGGTGGGAGGGGAGGGGAATGGAGGGAACACTGTTACACAGTTAGATAGGTAGAAAAGTATTGATTTGGGTGAAGAGGTGGGCAATATACCAAATGTGAGTAATCAACACAGTGGCATTGAGAAAGAGGAAGACATAGAGAGGTGCATGGGAGGTATAGACAACAAAGATCAACCCTTTTGCACATACAGTACTGCATTGTCAGTGAAGGCAAACATTGATATACAGGTGGATAGATGGGTGGACAGGCTAAACTATTAGGTATGTCTATGCAGGGCAGTTGTGCCCATGACCATGTATAGGGTTGGCAGACAATGTTTCTACTAGTGTATTGGTATGTTCTGTAAGAATTCCCAGGTATATAGTAGAGCTGACAAGGGGCAAGGTTGTACTCATTTCTTGGCCGCAGCCAGCTACCCAGAGGGAGTGACTAGTTGGACCTGTGGGCTTGGGACCATAGTTGCAGGGGACATCAAGCTCAATTGGCAAAACATACTACACAAAAATATTGTTCAACTGCTTACTTTGGCAAGTAGCAACTGGGATCTTAGAAGCTTGTTAGTGGCCATCTAGATGCTAAGATGGGTCTCTCCTCATCCAGAGCAAAGAAAAATGAAGAAAACCAAAGACACAAGGAAACAATGAGTCTAAGCAACTGGTACGCCATGTGATGTTCAGCCATATGACATGAGACCAGAGAACTAGATGTTGCCCAACTACCACTGTCAGCCACTTAGAGGAGGATCTAGGTAGGAAATCCTGGGAAGAGTGGAAGAACAATGTGGAACAAAACTCAAAATCATTAAAAAAAAAAAAAAAAAGGACCAGGTTGGCTAGTCTGATAGAGCCTGATGCATCCCCTGAGACTATGGTCTCCAGCTGCCCCTCAGGTTGGGAATTGAACCCACTCCTGTGACTTCCAGCCAAACAAAAGACAGACAAATGAGTTGAACATTTATAACAGGTACATACATGCCTTGGAGAGATCAATCATGGGAGAAAGAAGGGTTGTGTATGCACAGGAGGACAGCTTGGGGGCAGGAGTGCATGGGAGGGAAGGACACAGGGAAGAGATAACTATGGGGAGGAAATGGGAGGAGAGCTGTTGCATTGTGGGAAATTGAAGTCAGTGTCATGAGACAAAGTGTACGTGAGCTGCTGTATGGAAAATGAATTTGCTCTGTAAAATTTCACCCAAATCACAATAAAAATTTAAAAAAAAAGAAGAATTTTTTTTTCATTATTCAAAGAATCAAAGGAAATTTCATCAATTTGGTACATTTGGTGTAAAAAGAATACATTTGTTATAAAAGGAATTCTAAATGAAAGATGAGTTATTAGAAGAGGAATAGGCATACTATCTTGAGGAAAAGCACAGATTTTTAATTCAGATATACATGGATCTAATTTCTGATTCTGCCTCTTAATAGTGATTACTAGATGAGAATGTTACTTAATGTTCTGTACTCTTAAATGATTTTTTGCAGGGTCAGTCAACCTCAAAATTGTTACTCATTATAAACATTATTCAATATGATCACCATCATCTCTCAAATTTTTCATCACTTTGAACATATGCAACATATTATAGAAGAGAAAACTAAGGTGTCTGCATTTTAAATTATTTACATAAACTTCACAAATGATTTCATAGCCTGAATTAGTCCCAGTTATTTGCTCCTTTTTAATAAAACATTCTAACAGTCATCTGTCAATTTGTTGTACTGTGGTAGCTTGTATGTTGCTGTGATGCTGGAAGCTATGTCACCAGTGTTTCGAATACAAGCAGGGTTACTTATGATGGATAGATTTTAGCAGAGCTAAGGCATTTGACTGCTAACCAGAAACTGGCAGTTCAAACCCACCAGCCACTCCCCGGAAGGAAGGTGGAGCAATCTACTTCTGTAGTGATGTTGTTGTTGTTGCTATTATGTGCCATAGACTCATCTCTGACTCGTAGTGACCCCTCCTTGGGTTTCCAAGGCAGTGTCTCTATGGAAGTAAATTGCCCAACCTTCCTTCCGAGGAGTGACTGCTGGGTTTGAACCAGCAACCTCCTGGTTAGCACTCAAGTGCTTTAGGCACTATGCTACCAGAGCTTCCAAGTAGTAATACTATCTCAGATACCAAAGGAGGGGTCACTGTGAGTCGACGGCAGTGCATTGCATTGTGCTCCAGACTAAGATATACTAGGAAGAAAGATGTGACAGCTTGCTTTTGAAAAAATTAGCCCTGAAAATGCTCAATCAGACTTGGATTTCCTTTATTTTATTTTATTTTTTTCTCTTCTAAGATTGAGTGTATTCTGCTTCAAATAGTCATGTCTACTTTAGAAATTCCAGAATAAATGCAGGTATAATGTCCTGAACTAAGCAGACCAGAGCTGGAACAGAGTCATCCAGCTGAGGCTATTCTTGATCAACAAAATCGCAATCAACTGGTCGATATGTGAGCATGAGAGTAAACACTCACGGTGCATTACTTGTTGCACTGCAAAATTATGGTGTTAAATTATTGCTACAGATGACCCTAAGGAAAACTTTCTGTTAGCCAGTGACTTCAGGTTTATTCCTACTCATAGGGATCCCATATGTGTCAGAATACAACTCTGTTCTATAGGGCTTTCAATGACTAATTTTTTTCCAGAAAAAAATATCTGCCTTTTCTTCCAAGATGTCTGTCAAGAAACAAAACCAACTCACTGCCACTGAGTCGATTCTGACTCACAGCGACCCCAATTGGGTTTCTGAGGCTATAAATCTTTATGGAAGTAGATCACCCAATCCTTCTTCTTCATAGTGCTTGGTGGGTTTGAATTGCTAACCTTCTGGTTAGCAGCCAATGCCTTATCCTCCATACACTCAAATATTCAACCTTTAGTTTAGCAGCTGAGTGCATTAAAAGTGTACTGTATGAAGAATACCAAAAGGAAAGAACATGCTTGGCATTTCTCAAGCTAAAAGAACTCCAGAAAAATATTCAACACTTGAGCTGTTATATTGAAAGATTCTATGAGCAATATATTGAGTAATTCAGAAAACATCAAAAGAAGATGGAAGGAACACACAGAGTCACAAAAATAATTGGTCAATGTTCATCTATTTCAGTAGGTGGCATATGATCAACAACCAAAGCTGCAGTGAAGGAATTGGCAAACAAACACATACCAGCAGGAATTGATGGAATATTCATTGAGATCTTTTAACAAATGGGTGTTGTGCTGGAGGTCCTTCCTCTATGGCAAGAAATTTTGAAGACAGCTATGTGGTCAACTGACTGGAGGAGATTCATATTTGTACCCATTCCAAAGAAAGGTGATCTCAGAGAATGTCGAAATTGTTGAACAATATCATTAATATCACAGGCAAGTAAATATTGCTAAAGATAATTCAAAAATGCTTGTGGCAGTGTATTGAAAGGGAACTTCCTGAAATGCAAGCTGGATTCAGAAGAGGATATGAAATGAAGGATACCATTTCTGATGGCAAATGGATCTTGGGTCAAAGCAAAGAATACCATATTGACTGTGCAAAAGTAATCAATTGTGTGGATCATGACAAGTTATAAATAACATTGAGAAGAATGGATATTCCAGAAAACTTAATTTTGCTCATGAGGAATGTATAGATACACCAGAAGCTGTCATTCTAACAGAATTAAGGGCATACTGCTTGTTTAAAATCAGGAAGGAAGTATGTTAGGGTTGTAACCTCTCACTATATTTATTCAATCTGTATGCTGAGTACATAATCTGAGAAGCAGGACTATATGAAGAAGAATATGGCATCAGGATTGGAGAAAGAGTCATTAACAATCTGAGATACACAGATGGCACAACTTTGCTTGCTGAAAGTGAAGATGACCTGAAGCACTTACTGATGAAGATTAAAGACTACAGTCTGCAGTATGGATAGCACTTTAACTTAAAGAAAACAAAAATCCTCACAACTAAACCAACAAGCAGCATCACAATAAACAAAGAAAAGATTGAGGTTGTCAATGATTTCATATTACTTGTTCCCACCATCAACACCTATGGAAGCTGCAGTCAAGAAAATAGGTGACATACTGCATTGGGCAAATCTGCTGCAAAGGACTTCTTTTAAGTGCTGAAGAGCAAAGATGTCTCTTTGAAGATTAAGGTGTGCCTAACCCAAGCCATGGTATTTTCAGTCACCTCATATGCATGTGAAAGCTGGACAAGGACTAAGGAAGACTGCGGAAGAGTTGGTGCTTTCAACTTGTGTTGGTGAAGAATACTGAAAGTAAAATACACTGCTAGAAGAACTAACAGAGCTGTGCTGGAAGAAGTGCAGGCAGAATGCTCCTTGGAAGTGAAAATGAACAGAGTTTGTCTCATTTACTTTGGTCATGTTGTCAGAAGGGGCCATTCCCTGGAGAAGGATATCATGCTTGGTATAGTGGAGGGCTAGTGAAAAAAGAAGGAGCTCTGGTAGCATAGTGC
>NW_006922472.1:470832-488600 GCF_000298275.1 Orycteropus afer afer
TGTAAATTTTGGTCAATGACATGAGACAAAGTATATGTGAACTGCTGTATGAAAAGTGAATTTACTCTGTAAATCTTCACCCAAATCAAAATAAAATAAAATAAAAATTCTCATAACTGGACTGATGAATAATATCATAATAAATGGAGAAAAACATTGAAATTGTCAAGGATCAACAATCAACAACGAAAGCAACAATTAAGAATTCAAACAATGTTTCCTACAAAGACTATCTCATAACTAATGATATTTTTGTAAAAATGGTAATTGCTGGATTTTTATGAGGATTTGGTAGCTGGAAATATTGTAGGAATACTTAGTTTACTGTTTTGGACCCCAGACACTCTCTGAGGTTTAATGTAATCCTTTAAAAATGCTCTGCATTGCCAGTAAATGTAGCATACTTATTGTATAGGTGTTGGTCATTCTTTAAAATTTATGAAATTATATTTATAAAATAAACATTTTCCTATTGAAAAAATAAATAAATAATGCGTTGCATTGGGCAAACATGCTGTAAGAGATCTCTTTCAAGTTTTTTGAAAGAAATATATCACTTTGATGGCTAAGGTACATGTGACCCAAGCTATGATCCTTTCAATTGCCTCATATACATATGGAAGCTAGACAATGAAAAAAGAAGACAGAAAAAGAATTGATGCACTCAAATTGTAGTGTTGATGAAGAATATTGAATATATCATAGGGTGTCAGAAGAAAGAACAAATAAGTCTCAATACAAAACAAAACACAAACGAAATAATCCTTAGAAGCCAGGATGTTGGACTTCAGCTCACTTATCATGGACCATCATCATGAAAGAACAATCCCTAGAAAAGACAGTATGCTTGGTAACCTAGACAGTCAGAGAAACGTGAGGCGAAGAACACTGGTTGTTTAAATCAGCTGTAAAATGGGCTTTGGCATCAGAGACAATTGGCTTCCAGCCTCCACTCTTCCACTTAACAGTGTTGTAACCTTGGCATTCAATTTACGTATCTCAAAGATTTCCTATGTAAAATGAAAAATGTACAAACTCAGAGAGTTATTGGAGCATTAACTGTGATAATATATGTAAAGTACTTAGTATTGTACCTGGAATTAAACAAACATTAAGCATCTTAGCCAACCCTTTTGTCAGAACAGTAAGTAGGAATAAAAATGTCACAAGTTCAGTCTAATACATCAGCAGGTAAAAGTTCAAAGACTCAATCACGGCCACAGGTGTTGATTTAAGGATAATTAGCATACACATTTACATTAAATATTACAGTGGACAGTTTGCAAAGCAAAAGTGTGTGAGGTAAGGCAAACAGAGTTGGGAACTGGGGCTATTATGAAAGTCTCGATGGGAGATAGCCATGAAGGAAACCACTAATAAACAGATATAATTATGAATTACCAAAAAATTAATAGTGCACATTTTAATCAAAGGAGCCCTGATGGTATTAATGGTTAAGTGCTTAACTGTTTGTTACCCAAAATGTGAGAGTGGAAAATTCTATGAGGCAGTTCTCCTTTGTGGTGTAGGGTTGTAATGAGTATGAATCAGCTTTCCAGGTCCACAACAACAGTATATATGGGCACAGAACCACCAATTGTTTGAACCAGCAATTGTTTCCTTAGCAGTTAAGCCCTTAACTGTCATGCCACCAGATCTTCTTAATAGAAGCGTAGAGCCTATTCTAAATTTGGGAGAGAGGGGAGAACACAGGATTTGTCATTAGAATGAACTTACACAAACGTGGAATGAGTTTGGAAAGTGACAGCCTGGAAGAGAGGGACTATGGACCACAGAGAAGAAACCATTGCCCATTTGGCTAAACACTGGCACACTGCAGGAGTCAGAGCTGGCAGGGAAATATGAGAGAGCAAACATTGGAATCACTGAGGCAGGGGCTATGAAACAATGCTCATGAGCATGCAGACATCTTCGGTGGGAAACTCTTGTCTTTGTTAAGTGACTGCCTCTGAGGGTCTGCAGCAAAAGAAAAAAAAAAATATATATATATATATACACACACACACACACACACACACACATATATATACATATATATGTTATATATAGAGAGAGATAGATAGATAGATGTATACTCACACACACACACCTATGATATGGTGGACCTGAGGCTGCTGTGAATCAGCATGGCCAATGTCAGAATAAGAGATGAACTAGGAATACATGAGAGTGAGAACAAGCTGGGTCCACTTTTCCACATCTTGTTCATTCTGTCAAATATCTGTCTACAATAATCTTTGAAATAATGGTGGCTCCTTAATTTCTGCCTTCCAAGTTGTGCCCAACTTTCACTTCTGATTAATTCTCACCAGCAACTATCTGGAAGGGGAAATATATGAAAGAAACTCTTAGCTTTACTAGGTCATAACGTTACAGGTCTATTCCTTATCTGGCTGGCATCCAAGGACACTCCTCTAAATTATATATAATTTCCATTTCATGGAAATAGCACTATCAAGCTTCTTAAAAATATGAATCAAGTATCCTCTTGCAACAAAACATATTGACTCTCTAACTAAAATAAGGTGCTTAGAATACTGGGACATTATTCTGTGAGACATAAATTTAATCCAAATTAGTAGTAGCAGAATGGATAGCAAGGACTAGCTAGATGAGACCCACCAAGCACCTTTGATTCTGTTATGATCTGTAACAACACAATTTTCTTAGTAATAGCTGCTGTTTAATGTATACCTTCAAAATCTTACCAAGTTTCATTTTTGTGATAATTATAACTCACAGGCTTATAAGGAAAGCAATCTGAGAAAATGAAGTTTTCAATTAAACCAAATTGGCCAGCACAATCCAACATGAACTTATGCCATGTTTCTAACTCTAGAAAACAGTTAGTCTGCTTAAGGATTTCACAGACTACTTAACTTTATGTTTGTGAGTTTTGCTTGTATTCACTCAAATACAGTGATAAATATCCTGCCCAATTCATAGCATTCCTGGGAGAAAAATTAATAATAATAATAATAATAATAGGCACCTAATCTATAGACTCTTAGAATGGAGATTAATTGATTGATGTGTGGTATTCAACGTAATTTATGAAGAAGTGAACACTGTCATTAACTCATTTGTAAAAATGTAATGATTTCACAAATAACTAAGCCTAATTACTAGATAAAATAATTACATATATTTCACATCATTAACTACTACAAATTGAATGTGGAAGTGTGACTAACCAGGGGGAAAATAATAATGAAAATAAATAATAAGAAAAAAATACGTAGCATAAAAAATAGATGATACTTATTAAATTTATGGATATTGGCTGAAAGCAGATAATACCAGAAAAAAAATTTATGTGTTTTTTTACTGACAGTGCAAAGGGAAAAGTATTGAAGGATGCAGGAAATATAAAAAGAAGGTGGAAGGAATACACAGAAACACTGTACTAAGTGAGTTGGTCGATATTCAATCATTTCTGGAGGTAGCATATGATCAAGGACCAATGACATTGAAGGAACAAGTCCAAGCTGAACTGCAGGAATTGGCAAGAAACAAGCCGCTGGGAATTAACAGAAAACCCATTGAGATGTGTCAGTAAATGGATGTATTGCTGGAGGTGCTTACTCCTCTATGCCAATGACTTTTGAAGACAGCCAACTGGCCAACTGACTGGAAGAGATCCTTATTTGTACTCATTCTAAAGAAAGGTGATACAACAAATTGTGGAAGTTATCAAACAGTATTAATATTGCATGCAAGAAAAAATTTTCTGAAAATAATTCAAATACAGTTGCAGCACTTTATTGACAGGGAACTTCCAGAAATGCAAGCTAGTGTCAGAAGAGAACATAGAATGATGGATATCACTGCTGATGTCAGATGGACCTTGGCTGACAGGACAGAATACCAGAAAGATGTTTCCTGTGTGTTATTGAATATGCAAAGGCATTAAACTGTGTGGATCATGACAAGTTATGGATAACGTTGCAAATAATGGAGATACCACATTGCACTAGACAAATATTCTGCAAAAGACCTCTTTAAAGTGTTGAAGATCAAAGGTGTCACTTTGAAGACTAAGGTGCACCTAATCCCAGCAAAGGTATCTTCAATTACTTCATATGCATGTAACAGCTGGACAATGAGTAAGGAAGACCAAAAAAGAATTGACGCTTTTGAGTTGTGATGTTAGCAAAGAATATTGAAAATGCCATGGACTGCCAGAAGAATGTACATATCTATCCTGGAAGTAGTGCAAACTGAATATTCCTCAGAAGTGAGAATGGTCACACTTCATCTCACCTACTTTGGTCATGTTGTCAGAAGGGAGCATTCCTTGGAGAAGGGTATCATGCTTGTTAAAGTGGTTGGTCAGATAGAAATGCGAAGACCCTCAATGAGCTGGATTGACACAGTGCCTGCAGAGATAGGCTCAAGCATACCAAAACTGTGAGGATAATGCAGGGCTGAGCAGTGTTTTGTTTTGTTGTACTAGGGCAGCTATGAGCTGGAATCAAATTGGCAGCACCTAAAAAGAACATGCAAAGACATTCCATTGTGTGTATCATAACAAATTATGGATAGCATTGAGAAAAACGTAATTGTAGTCATGAGGAACCTGTACATAGACTGGAAGCGGTTGTTTTTAGGGGATATTGTGTGGTTTACAATCAGGAAAGGTCTGAGTCAGAGTTGCACATTTTACCATACTTATTCCAGCTATGTTCTTAGCAAATTATCCCTGAAGCTGGACCATTTAAAGAGGTACTCAGCAGCAAGATTAAAGAAAGATTCATTGAGAACCTGTGATATATGCAGATGACACAATCTTCCTTTCCGACGGGTAGAGGATTTGAAGAACTTAGTGATGGAGATGAAAGACTACCACCTTCAATATGAATTACAACTCAACAGAAAGAGATAAAAATCCACACAAGTGGACTAATAAGTAACAGCAGGACTAAAAAAAAAAAAAAAAAAAAACTCACTGCCATCGAGTCGAGTCCGACACTTAGCAACTGCTCCTTGGGTTTCTGAGGCAGTGTCACTACTGAAGGAGATTGCCCAATCTTCCTACCGAGGTGTGGCTGGTGGGTTTCAACCACCAGTCTTCTGCTTATAAGTCAAAATACCTTAGGAACTACACCACCAGAGCTCCTAACATCATGATATTTCTTTAATAAGAAAATACTGATGTCAAAGGTTTTATTTTACTTGGATGCACAATCAATGCCCATGGAAGCAGCAGTCAAGGAATCAAAGGATGTATTGTATTGTACAAATCTGCTGCAAAAGAACTCTTTGAAGCCCTAAAAAGCAAGGATGTCACTTTGAGCCTGACCCAGGCCATTGTATTTTCAATCACCTTATAGTCATGTGAAAGCTGGACAATTAACAAAGAAAACCACAGAAGAATTGATGTCTTTCAATTATGATGTTGGCAAAGAATAGTAAATATACTATGGACTGCTAGAAGAATGAATAATCTGTCTTGGAAGAAGTGCAGCCGGAATGCTCCTTAGCAAGGAGCAAAGATGACAAAAATTTGTCTCATGTACTTTGAACACGTTATCAGGAGGGTCCAATCCCTGGAAAATGATATCACACTTGGTTAAGTAGAGAATCAGCGAAAAAGAGAAAGACCTTTAGTGACTCAGTGATAGGGGCTGATATAGTGACTGCAACAATGAGGTCAAACATAACAGTAATGGGAAGATGGCATAGAATCAGGCTGCATTTCATTCCATTGTACAAGGAATTGCTATGACAAATAACCTAATTGATGACATCTAACAACAACAACCACAAATCGATAAAATGCTTTGCTTATACTAATTAGAATTTATTTCTTTGAAAATGTAATGCTTATTTGAATTTTGTCATATTATGTCTATACCGTACTTAACAACTAAATAGTTGTTATAATCCCTGATAAGTTGAAATATATTCCACATCTATTATGTTAATTGATATATTAAATAGGCTAAGTTTATCATTGAAATTTAATTCTATGATCCTAAGTGCAGTTATTAAGTAATTTCTATTTAATTTTTAATAGTTTATTATATTTAATCAGCTTATTTTTCACCCTTTGATCTAGTATCCATCCAGGAAACCAGTATACAGTATTAAAAAAATATGTGATAAAAAGTCCAACACTAATATCAATGCAGATTATAAATATGTAAAATTATATTAACTTATCTCTTAATAATAATAAGCATAATTTCCATAGCTAAAACATCAACTTATTAATATTATAAATGATATTTATGTGTAGTACAAAATATTTTTCTGACATATGGAAGCAGTCTGGAAGACCTAATAATATCTTTTAAATATACAAATTTTTATCCTCATGTAAATGCGATTTTATTAAACCGAATTGATGTCTCAAGATCATGTTATTTTTCATTTAGTAAATATTTTAATTATTCATATGTGTCAGACATTGTTCTAAGCACCAAGTATACAGCTATGAAACCAAAAAAAAAAAAACCCTGTTTATATGGAATTTATATTCTTTATCCTCTAATTCATATTTCCCATTGAATGATAACTCCATTGGTGCTAAAGAAATTCAGATAAAGAGCTTAAGAAAATTAACCAGTGCAGTGGTTATGGATTAGTCAATCCTGACGTTTCCATGGAAACCGTGAGAATTGTGTTAAGAGTTCATTGTTGGGGTAACTTTAATAGTCATTGGTTACCCTTAGTTTCCAGAACTTTGTGGAGAATTTCAACTATAAAATTAGGACTATGTTAGTACTTTTGTTGTTGTTGTTTTGTATGTTAGTACAGAACCAACAAATTTACTTACTAAATCACCTGAACATAAAAATACTCCCAGGGCTGCTTTTGCTTTTTCACAAAACTTTGTGCTCAAGAGGAGAACATCCACTTGAATCAAATTGTTTCCATTCTAAGTAAAGGAATTGTCCTTAGGAAGAAAAAAAAAGGATGGATGGAAAGGAGTGGGGGAAGGGTTGAGTGAAGAGAAAGGGAGGTGGGAGGGACGAGGGAGGGGGAGAGAAACCAAGAAGAGCTAACAGGGACATGTGTAGTTGTTGTTGTTGGTCCCTCCCCTCGCTCTTTTAAAGGTTCCCTTCAGGACAGATACTTATTTTGGTGCAATTGTTCTTGCTAAATTAAGTTTGGTTTCACACATCCTTCCTACGTAATCCCTTATGCAAGAAAGAAATATTTGTATTCCACGTAGATATTCTAAAATAGACCAAAAGCTCACCTCCTATTTTTGGGAACAAGGGGAAACGCTAGTGTCCAACCATATTGAAATTTCCTGCCTTCTGATTTACCTTACCGATTTAAATGTGATCATATGGTAAATCACCTCCCTTTAAGAAGTTAGTTTCCAGGGCTTTACTCTCAGAAGATTCTTCCAACTGTCTTGCCAAGTGGTCATTGGAGAGGATGAGAAGATTGGGTCATGATCTGAACTGTCATATTGGAGCCCAGATCCACAGTGGACTTCGTATGAATGAGAGATAAATAAATATACATAATAAAACAGTAGGTGAGGGTCACGGTTTATTAGTGGAGGATACTATGATGATTGCACCTACAATACCTCTGTCAAGAACAGGTAACTGGTGAAATAATGCCATTGGAAATCAGTAGGTTAATAGAAAGATAACCAAAACCCACTGCCATTGAGTAAATGCCGACTCGCAGCGGCAACTCTTTAGGGCAGAGTAGAACTGCCGCATAGGGTTTCCGGGGCTGAGTATCTTTATGGAAAGCAGACTTCCTCATCTGTCTCTACAGAGTGGCTCGTGGGTTCAAACCACCAACCTCTTGCTAAGCAGCCATATGCTTTAAGTACTACACCACCAGAGTTCGTACAGAAAGGTAAAAGTGGCCAAAAAAATAAAACAAACTCATTGCCATCCAGTTGATTCCTACTCATTGCAAGTTGTTGTTGTTGTTTTATTTGCCATCGAGTCAGCCCCGACTCATAGCGACCCCTCCTACGGAAGTAGGAATGCCCAACCTTCCTTCCGAGGAGTGGCTGGTGGGTTTGAACCGCCAGCCTTAGAACTGCACAATACAGAGTTTCAAATGGCTAGGATCTTTCAGAAGCAGATCATAAAGTCTTACTTCTGTGGTACCACTGAGTAGATTCAAACTGCCAACATTTCTTTCAAGGTTTCCACCAACTTTTCCATTAGAAGTCAAGCACACACCACTTGTACCATCCAAGGATCTATAATAGTGATCAAAATCGTAATCAAAAAGTAAACCAGTCTCCTAACTTATGTTATTCTCCTTGACTTACCCTTCATTCAAAGAACAAATGAATGTTTAGTTACAATTGCTAATCCTAACACAGAAAAAATATTCAAATAATAATTAACTTTCTAAGTATTAAGGTAGAATACTTTTGAAATATTAATATATTTTATAACAGTGCTCCTATATTTATGTTTTATAATATTGAATATTTTATAATACTGTATTTTTTCTTTAGGAAAGTCTAATTTTCAATATTTTATGTCTTTAATAATTGGATTTTTTTAATATCCAGGGTATCTCCCTCATTCATATACTAGAAGATACAACCACCCTAAGAATTTTGGCATTAATAAAGCAAAAATTAATATTGTTCTATGTGAACAGAGTGTGGACAGGAATACCCAAATAGTAATAATATGACATTTAGATTCATACTGAATATTCCTCTAAAAGAGCTTTGTATTACAACGGAGGACTAACAAATTCTTGCAGGAGAAATCTTCACAGTCTATTCTTCTTTCAGTGTTTTGCTAAATACAAATGCAAATGTCATAACAAATTGTTTGGCCCTTTATTTTAAGAATGCATTCATTAAGTAATTTGGCATTTTCTGAAATCTAAGCTTCTTTCTTACTTTCTTTCTTACTTTACTGTCTCAGAAATATATACATGCTGGTTGATTCTCAAGGATCTCTCCTGATATAGTGGCTAAGGCATTTGGCTGTTAAGGAGGTCAGTAGTTCAAACCCATCAGCTGCTCCACAGGAGGAAGATGGGGAATCTACTTCCATAAATATTCACAGCCTTAGAATGACAATGGAGGATATTAGGAATCATAATTGACTTAATGGCACTAGGTTTGGTTTGGCTCAGTCTTAGTAAAAGTACTGCATAAGACTATAATTATTTATAGTAACATACCACTACAAGCAACATCTGAAATGATACAGATTTAGAACAACTGATATTTCTTATGATGCCCCAAACATCAACAATAAAGTAATTGTATTCTGGGATATTTGATCTACCCAAGGTCTGATTTCCACAAAATGAACCAAAGCCTCAATGATACTCCTCCATGTTGAATTTTTCTTTGCCTGTATTGAAAGGGAATAAAATTGGAAAAGGGAGCTTTTAAACTACACCCATTTTATTACAAAGGAGCTCTGGTGGTGTAGTGCCTAAGACATTTGACTGTTTACCAGAAGGCTGGTGGTTCAAATCCACCAGCTTCTCTTTGGAAGGAAAGTTGGGCAATCTACTTCCATAGTGATACCACTTCAGAAACCCAAGAAGAGGACTCTATGAGTCACATTCGATTCAATGACAGTGAGTTTGGTTTTTGGTTTGGTATTTCTTTTATCATAGTGAAAGAGTACATCATTATATGATTAACAGTTAACATAGTTAATAACTTTATAACAGGGAGAACTGTGTTTGGAAATATTTTTGTTAGTGTCAAGGTTAAATTATTTAAGTACTTGAAGTTTCTCTGCAAATATCCTATTATTATTTCACATAATTGTTATCAATTAGTCATTTGTTTTTAATTTTGCATTCTACCATCTGAAAATCAGCACTCTATCTCAAATATAGAAGCTGAAAAAAAAAATATGTAACTTCTTTTACTCTACCTGCTGACTGGCAAAGTGGAAATGGTACTGATGCTGACTACAAACTTATTCTAAAAATTGTGCACATAGAAAGTAAAATAGACACAGCAAAAATAATTTTAATAGTTGAAGGTCAAAGATTATTAACTAAAACATCTGATACTCATGCTGTCCACCACATTTCACAGGGAAAACAGTGAGTGCAGAGTTAATGGAGGGTCATGTCCTTGTGGTTCCAAACAAAACTGAAGAGTATGGTTGCATGTCTGAGATGCAGTGGTTATTTTTAGTGGAACTTTATTTCCATGGGTTGCAGCACTGAGTATTTGATCAATGTAAAAGTGATTTTTACAGAAGTGAGAGAATTTTGGTATGCAGTAATGTATCTTAATTTAATCAAATGACAATTAAAATATACAGTACAATTATTTAGTCATTTAAAAATGAATTATTACCCCAGAAAGCATTTAAAAATACTTAAAAGTTTGAATAAATTAAGACAAGCATACTTTGATTCCTGTGTTTTCTTAAGTAATATTTCTACACAGGAACCAACTCTGATTTAGCAAGTTCTTGATAATTAAGTGAAAATATTCTGCTATACAATTTGTAATAAGGCATTTAATCTTTGTACTAACTCATCAACAATAAATGATTTGTATTTGTTCATTATGATTTTTTGAAGTAGACTTTAGTATTTTTCAGAGTACTAGTAGGTTTATAGAAAAATCATGAAGAAAGTACAGTTTCCATATATCCCCCTTCCCCACCCCAAACAATGTTTCTCTTATTATTAACATCTTTCATAGTATAGTACATTTGTTACAATTGATTAACCAATTTTGATGCATTATTATTAAGCAAACTTAATATTTTTTTTTATCAGGGCTTACTCTTTGTGATGTATAATCCTATTGATTTTGACAAGCATAATGTCATGCACCACTATTACAGTCTCATACAGAGTATTTTAATTGCTCTTAAAATGCCCTATGCTTTACCTATTTATTCATCCTTACTTGACCTTAAGCACCTTGGAATCACTGATCTTTTAATTGTTTCTTTAGTTTTGCCTTTTCCATAGTTGGAATCATACTGTATATAGCTTGTGGAGACTGGCTCCTTTCACTTTAGCCATATATATTTAAGGCCCCTCCAGGTCTTTTGGGAGCTCTGGTGGCGCAGTGCCTAAGGAATTTGACTGCTAACCAGGAGGCTGGTGGTTCAAACCCACCTGCCACTCCTTGGAAGGAAGACTGGGCAATCTACTTCCATAGTGATACTGCCTTGGAAACCCAAGGAGGGGTCGCTATGAGTCAGATACGACTCGAAGGCAGTGTGAGTTAGTGTCCAGGCTTTTTGTAGCTTCATAGTTCACTTATTTTTATTGCCACATATTATTCCATTGTATGGATATAAAACTGTTTGTTTAGTCATTCACTTTTTGAAGGTTTATATAGAGAGAATTAGTTTCTAACAGTTCGGGGTGCTGTTAGGTGCCAGCTAATCAATTCTGACTCATTGTGACCCTTTGTCAAACAGAATGAAACACTGCCTTCTCCTGTGCCATCCTCACAAGCTTTGCTGTGCTTGAGCCCACCGTGTCCATGCATCTCAGTGATGACCATTTTCTCCGGTCTTCCACTTTACCAAGCATGGTATCCTTCTGCAGGGACTGGTCCCTTCTGACAACATGACCAAAGTAAGTGAGATGAAATCTGGCCATTCTTGTTTCTAAGGGGCACTCAGGCTGTACTTCCTTCCAAGGGTTGATTTATCTGTTCTTCTGGCAATCCATGGTATTTTCAGTATTCTTCCTCAACAACACAATTGAAAGGCATCAATTAAGATTTTGTCTTACTTATTCATTGCCCAGCTTTCACATGCATATGAGGTGAATGAAAATACAATGGCTTGGATTAATTGCACCTTGATCTTAGTCCTCCAAGTGACACCTTTGCTCTTCAGTACTTTAAGAGGTGTTTTCAGCAGATTTGCCCAGTGCAATATAATATCTGATTTCTTGACTGCTGCTTCCATCAGTGTTGATAGTGAATACAAGTAAAATGAAATCTTTGACAACTTCAGTCTTTTCTCCATTTATCATAATGTTGTTTACTGGTTCACTTGTGAGGATTTTTTTTTTTTTAAATGATGAGGCGTAATTAATACTGAAGATTGTAGTTTTTGATCTTCATTAGTAAGTACTTCAAGTCATCTTCACTTTCAGCAAGGCAGGTTGTGTCATCTGTGTTTTGTAGGTTGTTAATTAATCTTCCTCCAATCCTGATGCCACATTCTTCTTCATCTAGGCCAGCTTCTTGGATGATCTGCTCAGCATGCAGATTGAATAAGTATGATGAAAGGATACAACTCTGATACAAGTGCTTCCCAATTTTAAACCACTCAGTATTCCCTTGTCTGCTTGAATGTCAGCTTCTTAGTCTATCTGCAGTTTCTCTATGAGCACAACTAAGTGTTCTGTAATTCCCATTCTTCACAATGTTATCCATTAAATTGTTATGACCCACACTCAAATGCCTTTGTATAGTCATTAAACACAGCTAGCCATCTCTGGTATTTTTTGCTTTCAGGCAAGATCCATCTGACATCAGCAATGATAACCCTGATTCCATGTTCTCTTCTGAATACAGCTTTCATTTCTGGAGGTTCCCTGCTAATATGCTGCTGCAAGCATTTTTTAATTATCTTCAGCAGAATTTATTTGCATGTGAGATTAATTATATTGTTTAATAATTTCCACATTCTGTGGGATCATCTTTCTTTGGAGTGAGTGCAAAATGGCTGTCTTCCAGTCAGTTGGCCAGTTAGCTATCTTCCATATTTCCTGCCATAGATGAGTACAGGGCCTTAGAAGTCTGAATTCAGGACACTAACACTTGGACAAACTCTCACTCTTTCAGCTCTGGGGGAAAATCCTTGTCTTAGCTTCCCTAGTCCCAACATTCCTGGATTTCTAGGTGATCTCCAGGTGGCCTCTATCTCTCCTTCATTTGTACTTCTGCTCTCTGTAATTTCTTTTAATATATCAAATGTGATTAAGTTTAAGACACACTCTATACTGATGGACCTCATTAGCATAACAAAAAACCTATTCGGCATTCTATGCAGAGGGAATGGTTAACAAAGGTGGGAACAGCCTTCCCTGTTCCAGATAATACAAAGGGAAGAGTGGTGTGAGCAGATGAGCAAAGGTAAAATTAGAGACAGAAAAGGTCAGAAATAAAGCGATGAGATGGGGTCATGTAGACCCTTGACACTTCTTCCATGTTAAATGGGTAGCCCTCACATGATTTAGGGCAGAGGGATGATGTAATCTATGCAAAAAGAATGACACTGGTTGATTTGTTGAGAATAATCTCTGGAGGAAGAAATGAGAGATTAGGAAGATACTGCATGGATTTACTAAAAAAGGGAGTACAATTAGAATCAGGGTGGAAGAAGTGAAAGTGGTAAGAATAGATAAGATTCTACAAATACCTTTCTAGGTAAAGCCAGCAGGATTTCTTGGCAGATAAGACATGCATTGTGAAAGAAACAGAGGCTGTAAAAGAAGAGGGTAAAAGAGTTTGGTTTGAATAAATAGAAGGATGGATTTCTTGTCAATAGAAATGGCAAAATATAAAAATAAAATGTGTTGGCGAGAGAAGGCATGACGTTGGTCCATTCTGGATACGTGAATTGAGATGTCTTCTAGAACCTCAATGAAATGGACTGACACCGCGGCTGCAAAGATGGGCTCAGGTATAACAAGGATTGTGAGGCTGGCACAGGACCAGGCAGGCAGTGTTTCCTTCTGTTGTACACAGGGTCACTATGAGTCAGAGCCGACTTGACGGCAGCTAACAACAACAACATTAGGCACCCAATTGTATATATCAAGAAAGCAGTTGGGTATACAAGATTAGATTATGGTAAGTCTGAGCTACAGAATTATATTTGGAAGTTTTCAGCATTCAGTCTTTAAAGGTATAAATTGGATGAGATCAGTATGGGTGTGGATATAGACGAGTAAAGCTGCTCCAGCATAAAGGGGTAAAGAGAAGCAGAAACTTAAACCAAGAAGGGACTGCTAGTCAGATAAAAGTCAAAATGAAATGTATGTTGGCATTTGAGAATCAAAGTTAAATATTCTTAGAAAGAGAGAATAATTGATGGGATCAAATAATCATTAAGAAAATGGAGTGGAGAGAACAGTCCACTACTTATTCAAGTATAGATGAGTTGTCACAGTTTATAGAAAAATATACAGGAAATTAATGATAGAGACTAATTATCTCCAGTGAGTGGGATAGTTTTTGAGTAGGGAGGAAAGTGAAGACCAGTTTAGCACATTCTCATCTGTCTGATTTTCTTCTTAAATCACATGTTTATTTAAAATAAAAAATTTAAAATGTAGTTAAACTTGACAAGTCATCATCTCATCATCATGCAGATAAGAAAATATATCAGATGTCAACTCCAAACAAGCTATATCTGAAAAGCAACAACAAACTCAACAATCCTCAAAATAACATCCATGGGATTATAACACAATCCCAAACTCTGTTAGTCATTACTTGGGTTAAACACATATAGGCATACTACTTGAAATGGATAATATTAAATAAGATATCACAAAAGTCTTTTATGTACATGTTCATCTAAAAAAATACTCTAGTGCAGCACCAAGGAGAAACCAATTTTGACTCTATGAACAAAAATGAAGATAAGTTGGTTGTAGGGCATGAGATATAGATGATACAAACGAATACAAGTCATTATAGCATGACCCATGAGAGTTTTTCACAAGGGAGTACTGAAGTCCCACTAATCAATATAGAGGTCAAAAACAGTTATGGACTAGAACTTAAGTAAATAACCTAGGATCAGGCATCAACCTAATAACCATCAACATTACAGGTTGAGGCAAGGAGGCAGATTGGGTATAAGGCAAGGTATGTCTGAAGTATATATTACAAGGTACGTTGTCACCCCAGAACTAAAACTGAGGATTTTCTGTAGATTTCAAAGAATAAGTATTAACTTACTGCCATTGAGTCAGATCTGAACGATAGTGACCCCTCCCTGGCTTTCCGAGGCAGTATCTCTATGGAAATAGATTGCCCAACCTTCCTTCCAAGGAGTGGTGGTGGGTTTGAACTGCCAACCTTCTTGTTAGCAGTCAAATGCCTTAGGCACTACGCTACCAGAGCTCTAAAAATAAGTATTAAACCACAAGCTGCAAGAAAGGCAAGGAAATGCCTTTATACATTTTTTTGTTTGTTTGTTTGGTAACTGTTTTTCCTTTCCTTAATTTCCATTCGACAATGGCAGCTGTATTTTTTGTTTGTTTTGTTTTTGTTAAAGATTATTTGGGCTTTTTCTTTTCAGCCTAAAATTATCTCCTTCTTTTCAAGGACTTAGAAACATTTCTTGTCATTAAAGAATGGAATAATAAATGCATTTACAAAAATTTGTTAAGTAACTATGAATGAAAATATCCTGGCTCTTTGTTAAGGTTATTAATCATAGCTTTGTGATTGGGAAGCGAACATCATAATTTTTTCATAGTAATTCTCTACAAATCTACAAGTACTGGGGAATTTTTGCCTAGTTTATTTGTAAACTCAGTCACAACTTACCAGTTATCCATGGTGACATGAACTAATGGACCATCTTTAAATAAATTCACTTAGAGATCTAGATTATGGTACAGTGCTCTTTCTGCAGTGCTGTGGAATTAGCCTCAAATTTAGAAGAATTCACTATTTGTCACTTCCCCATGGTTGTCATCACCACGCTGTAAATCATAGAGCAAGAATAAACGAAGTTGCTTTGCTCCTGTCATTCATATTTCATAGCTTTCTCTATACTGTGAAAGTATTTCATTTTTAGGAAAGATTAGTGCCAAAATGGTTTATAGCTTTCAATCGGAAACATTTAGCTAGCTTGAGATCTCACTGTGGAGATACTCTTAATGTGTGTGTATATGTGTGTATATATGTTAAGCATGAATTGTGCAGGCATTCCAATAATTCTTTGGAAAACATTTCAAAATATGTTTCCAATATATTTTTTCTTTATTTCTCAAGATTTTTTACCATAGCTGTATGTCTCTGAAGAGACTGTACAGAAATAACAAGAGAGCAAACACGTTAAAGGAAACATTGAATATGTTGGCACTATAAAGAAGATATCTATCTGGCTATAGTTAGGACATTTGTAACTTCTTTTTTCTTCTTTTTTTTTTTTTTTTTTTAATTTGGTCCACCAGTCTATCTCTCTATGTAGGGATGTGCATTCTGTTTGTAAGTGTGTGTTTATACTCCTGGAGCAGCAAGAGTGGTTAACCAATGAGAATGTATTTTGAGGACCTACCAGCCACTCCTGGGAAGGAAGGTTGGGCAATCTACTTCTGTAGTGATACTGCCCTGGAAACCCAAGGAGGGGTCTCTTAGGAGTTGAGTCTGACTCCACAGCAGTTTTGTTTTGTTGCAATTGTGAGCAATCTCCCCATTGTTTCTCTAGTCTTCATCACAAAAAGAAGACAGCAATAAAAAAAAGCAGACAAAACAGAGAAAGAGAGAGCGAGCTATAGCTAGTGTCTGCATTTCTGTGTAAGAACAACTCTGAACAAGGAGCTTTCATGTCATGCTGGAGTCCCTGAATGGCAAAAAGGGTTATGTGCTACTAATCCAAAGGTTGTCAGTTCTAATTCACCCCGCGGTGACTCAGAAAAAAGATCTGGCAATGTATTTTTGAACAATCACAGCCATTGAAAGTCCCATGAAATGTAGTTTTACACTGAAACACGTGGGGTCACCATACATAAGAATTAATGCAATGACTACTGATTTGATTTGGCTTTATTGTCATGAGGAAATTGACCTTTAGCTGAAATTTCATACTCTAGGTAAAAAATAATAATTTACATGCAGTTCTTTGGCTTAAAGCCTTATGCAAGTGTACACTAAGACTTCCTATAATCACATGGAAATCTAACTGAACAGGGAAGAGGCTTGACTCATTATTTGGATGTGATAACATGATCCACACAAATGTTAGGGAATAATGGGCAACTCAGCTCACTGTAAATCAAAGAGCTTCATGATCCATCATTAACCTAAATGAGGCTTCGCTTTATTGAAGTAGCCTTCTGAATGAATAGGTCATAGCCTGTTTAAAAGCTCAGAGATTTGTTAATGTTCCAAAGACTTAGTTAGGGTCTATTAGATCAGATGGTCTGAGCATGTAGAAAATTGTAGGAACTTTTCATAGCTAACATGCTTTGGTGTCTCTATAAATATTTTACAGAATATTCTTTGAAACTTGTTTAAACAGAGCACTTTGAATTGTGACATTATCCTGCATAAATGGGCATACATGTCAAGTTGAAAAGAAAAGAAAGAACTCGGTAGAGACACTCCACAAGAGGAAATAAGTATCCACTCTAAGCGGACTCTCATAACGCAATTAACTCCATTAGAGAGAATGGAATTTCCAAGGCTGTTCAAATTAACACAGTGCAGTTAGAAGCAGTAGCAATTCAAGAAGAATTAGCAATGCCCTTCTGAAGAGAGTTACTGAATTAAACCTGGGAGGGTTTTACGATTAAGCCATTAAATGATGCTTTAGCAGCTCTGGACTTTGCATAGACATCAGTCCAGTTGTTAATACCGATTCTCCTCTGTTCTCCTCAGATAACAAAACTGAACCTCAGAGTCAATTAAGCAAACCTGTAAAGATCTTCTTCCCTCCTTTTAGTGTATCTTGGGAGTTTTATTTTAATTCCATACACCATGGAGATTTGGGTACATTACACACACTGAGAAAGTATGGAATCTGTAGTTGAAAAGTTAATCAGTACTTGTCCAAATTATTCTGTGGTAAACTTCAAATCCTTTTTTTTTTTTTTTT